>NW_010360713.1:115492-117038 GCF_000414095.1 Morus notabilis | reverse complement strand
TATGTCATCATCGTCTTCAGATTTGATGACTTCCTCTTCAACGTACTCCTCTAAAGTTTCATCGTCTTCGTCATTAATAAAATCATCAACTACGGGAGACTTATCTTTCATAATTGCATCAACATCGGAAGTGACAACATTAGACGATCCATCATCTCGATTCAATACAAATGAGTCAATCTCTGGTAGTTCCACTACTAACTCAATATTTGTAGATTCTGTATCCTGGACTATCATCAATGTCAGTTTCTGAGATGTCCTAAATATGGCGATGTCTAAAGTGTTCTACAACCTTCCAGTTTGGACCGTTAAATAAATCGTCTACGTAAAATACTTGTTCTGCTTGCGATGCAAGTATGAAAGGTTCGTTCTCGTACCACGTCTCTTTAACAAAAACACTTATTCTATTTTTGTAGTGTTGAATCCTTTTCTTTCCTGGACGAGTGTCAAACCAAAGACATTTAAAAAGCATAACAGAATTGTCATTCAAGTACGACAACTCATAAATGTCCTCCAAAACTCCATAAAATATTTGGTTATCAAGTCCGCGAACACAAACACCACTATTTTAAGTACTTCGATTCATATCTCGATTGCGTGTCAGAAACTTTACACCGTTGACCACACAACCAGGATAACTTCGACATGAGAAGCTTGAACCACTTGAAAGTGAAAGTATTTGATCATTCGCTTCTGGCTCATTCTGCTTTCGAATATTGAAAATCTGCAAGGAGACATGAATATTCTATAAAACGCCACTTTTTAATGACTTAACAATGTTAATGCAAATTAATTATAAACGAACCTTATTCTTAAACCATTTTGGAAACTCTTTCGATTGAATTTCATCCAATGGTATGATTCGACCGTCGGTATCAATCTCCTTCCTATGATCACTGTTTAACAGAGAATGAAAGTAAATGACATAATTGTATGTGATGCGACACAATCTATGAACAATTAAGTGACAAAAGTGAAAGTAATACGTACTCAATAAACTGCTGAATTTCTGAACAGTTCTGTAGGATGTACCACTCGGCTTTCTCTCGCAAACGAGTATCCAATGTGACGGGGGTCATCTTCCCAATTGGCCGACAACGAGTATCAAATACAAAAATCTTTTTAACAATACGATCTTCAATAGACTTAAAACAGCATCCATACACTCATTAGGCCACTTGTATAACACTTTTAAATGCATCAATTTCACTAAGAAATTTAAAGATGAATACTTAGTGCAGCCCGGATACAATCCCACCTGGAGTTCAGAAAGTAGATCCTTAAATTCAGAGTATTGTGCATCTTCTAGATCCACATGCGTCTCATCCAACATTCCACGGTCATCATTAATCCCGGCAACGTCTTCTAAGATTGCAAACATCTCGTCTACTAGTTGATTAACAATTGGGTCTACACCTGAAACCGCCTCTACTTCACCATGGTGAATCCATGTTCTATACAATGGATCAAAACCATATCGATGTATATGCGCCCTCACAGTTTCTACTGGATGCATTTCATGGTTTCTACATTTCATACAAGGACA
>NW_010360713.1:77603-114418 GCF_000414095.1 Morus notabilis | reverse complement strand
GAGGCGGCGAGAGATATCGCATGAGAGAGAGAGAGATTTTGCAGGATAAAGAGAGAGAGAGAGTCGGGAGAAAATGAAGAAGAAGAAGGCGAGGACATTAATTAGGGCAGTTATTTGCGACGACAAAGTCGTCGCAAATAAATTTAAAATGTCGTCGCAAATAAAAAAATATAAAACAAACATCGTCTCAAATAATTTTTTTTTCCCGCCCATACTTGCTCGTCAACTAGATTATTTGCGACGACAATGAAACAATGTCGTCGCAAATAATCTAAACTTATTTGCGACGACTTGTCGTCGCAAATATGGCCAATTGTCGTCGGTAAAACGTGGGTTACATTCGCGCCAAAAATCCGCGCCATCAAAATTTGCGCGGTAAAATTATTTGCGACGACAACGAATTTATTAGTGACGACATGTGGATTTTTTTAAACGGAGGTTATTTGCGACGACATGTCGTCGCAAATATTCTACTTTTTGCGACGACAAATGTCGTCGCAAAAAATGTCGTCGCAAATGGGCATATTTGTTGTAGTGAGGGTAGCTCGCTTGCTAGGGTGCTTGTAAACCCTGAATGGTGCTTGTAAACCCTGAATGCTGAAGAGAATTGCGCGTTAGCCAGCGAGCAACCTCGTATGCGCTATTGACTGTTGAGGTTGCTCGTTGTGGGGGAATTGTCCTCACAATGGTCTTTTATTGACGGCTCCTTGACATGTGAAGCTTAATGTTGTTCTCATGAGGGGGACTATGCAACATGGAAGAGGAGATGGCTTAATTAGAGAGATTGATAGATCCAAGCTCACTCGCTTTCCTTGTGAATATTGGCCTAATATGAAAATTTAGTAAGTATAACAATTGCAAAAATGATCAAATTTAGGACACCCTTTCAAGAAACAGTACTCGAATTGTTGTAATAATAAAGATGATTAAATTAACAAAAATAAATATATTCACTTGTTGAATATATTTTTTAAAGTGAATTGTGAAATCCGGTCCCTTACCTTAACGTAGGTCCTAAAAGTTTAGAATCTTTTTGTCTTTTTTTTTTTCTGAGAGAGAATATTACATTTTTTAATTCCATTCTTTATTTATGTGTCTTTAATTTTTGTGTCTTAAAATTGTACACTTTCTAATTTGATTTTAAAGAAAGAAATAAGAGCCATAAATTTAAGGATGTTTCTCACTATATATAAGGGACATTGCTCTAATTCTCCCCTACAAAAAATGTGGGGTTTGCCTTCTATGGTCTTCATGGTAAAAAGTGATGCGTTGATATCGGGCATAGTAACAGCGTGAAGCTGGTCAACAATCAATAACTCATTCACGTTAATATGGGAAAAAAAATTAACTTAATAAAACATGGCAAAAACTCTGATACATTATAAGACATTTCAAAAGGACAGATTGGGAAGCACTCGCCATCAAATTTGAAAAAAGATAAAATTTTTAAACTTACCCTACAAAGTGTACATGCGTCTGAATTTTTATCCGCTTATTTTTTATTAATATTTTTTAAGAGTTTAATTAAAAATAAGATATTATTTAAAAATTAATGATACAAATTTAGACGTATACACTTTAAAAAGTATTTGTCTCATTCTATCTTGAAAAAAAATGATCATCTATGTAAAAGGAAATGGAACGTAGTTTAAAAGGATGGATTAATGTTGATCAATTTGTGAAGTTGGGTTTTACAAGGTAATAGTGGCAAAGAAACAAGCCCAAGAATTGGTATCCAGCTTGGCACTGGCCCATCTAACTGAGAAACCCCTGTAAGTTAGGCCGATTAGTACTTTAAAGTCTAATTATTCACCTGCATCGTTTTCTTAATCTAAATTAGATTTAAATTTGTACAAAGATGATATGTTTAAGAATAATGCTATAAGACCCTTGTGATGCATGGTAAGCACCATCAACTAATAAATTGGATTCCGTATAATAGGGTCCACTTCTATTAGTGATGATGCTTAATAATCATGTTGCCCTTCAAACATTTTTTTTATATCAAAGACCAATTATTTAAACTTGCTTATTCCTCTTAATTCTTTTCTCACTCGTAACTATTGTCCGTAGGAAAGGTGGGGTATAGATTTTTCTTTTTTCTTTTTCTTTTTAAATAAAGCAGACATAAATCCCACTTTAAGCCTAAGGGGATTTTCCTAGAAGGCAGTGAATTTTCTACGTACTAGAGTTGATGAGAGATTCATGAGAGGATAGAAGAATTGCAATATTAAAGTCTTCCTCATGACCATCAGAAGAACACTCAATATATCTTTGCACTAGTTCGTTAGTGACATATTTCAACGTCGAAACTGATCAGCACTAGTGGTACTCATGTATTCTGCATCCTTTGCAATTACTTAATGCTTGAGCTTGACTCACCAGTCCACATGATCTATCTAAAACGTATAGCTCTTTGCATGCTTTTATGGTTTACTTCTATGAAATGATATATATATATATATATATGTGCATGTATGTATGTATTATATGTGTGAGTGGCCTAATTACAATCGAAAAATGTTGTATAACACAAGCGCTAAAGAGTACTACCAATAATAGGGGGGAAAAAAAACAAAGGGTCATAATACATAAGCATGCATCTTTAAAGTTTCTAGCCGTAAAGAAGCTATGAATCATTTTTGTCACAACTCTTGAATATTATGAGTGCCATCACACTTATATACAGAAATCATTTGGACAAATTTGTCAAACGCTTTAAAGGATTGAAGTACAAGACAACTAGACTCTCTTCTCTCATCCTTTTTTCCTTTTTTTTTTTTTTTTTTTTTTTTGAGGAAAATTAGACCCTCATCTTATTTCATAAATTTGGAGAAGTGAGTGGGAGATACATATTCCCCTAATTGTGTTGTGGCCTTGAAAAAGAAAGCATTGTTTTGAATGTGGATTGGCTGGCTTTTTAGCAGGCAAAAATTGAAATGATCATTGCGATCTATAACCATCAACATTTGAGAAAGAAAAAAGGGAAAATAAAATGTAGCAAAAAGGTCAAGAAAGTGCTCCTAAAGTGAAGTTGGTTTTATCAGGATTGAGGACAGTTATCATAACAAAATTAGTGGGATGTAGGGATCCACCATCACTAGGGTTGTTGATTGCAAAAGGGCGTGTCTTGCCAATCATGATGGTAAAGACTTTAAATGCAAAATCTTGATATTCAATGAACAGATTAATTCCCTAATTCCTTAGTGTAAAATAAGAAGAAGAAAAAAAAAAAACAGAAACAGAAACTCAAATTATTCCTTAATTATTCACGTGGGTGGGCTAGCTAGGTGATGATCAATATATACTTGGTGGAAGACTTTGTTTTCGTGACTTTGAAAGTCGTAGTAAATTATCATGAACAAAGCTAGCAATTGCTACCCACATTGGGTGCTTTCCTTGAAGGAACCAGTAATAATTAAGTCAACAAGATTTTGATTTTTTAAGTAAAACATTTTTTGCAATATCCTTTTACTAATAATAATGATGTTCCATGAAATATGAGCGCATGCGAAATTTTTTTTTTTTTGGGTCAAAAAATACTCGTTTTCACCCATCCAATGTGACAACTAAGGATCTTATCCGTCTTGTCTCTCAACTTTGTGCTTCTAATTACTATACTTCTCATTAATCATGATAGTTTAAGTTCAATAACTAGTAATTCAGCCTTGGCTACAATTATTGAGCACGTTGTGTAACATTAAGCAGTAAAATATGCTAGATTATAATGTTGTTAAACCAAGGGATAAAGATATATTTGTAATGATATCTATTTGCTCGATCAATTGGAATTCCCCAAGGACGTGGTGAAAAAGAAATCCGGAAGCCAACAACAATATTTGAAATTCAACCAAAGGAGAATTTAAAGTTGTAAGAATTATTTTTTGGACCAATATTTTCTAAATGAAACCAAATATTAATGAACCCTTAAATTTTGAATATATCTTTAATTTAGAGCACTCTAATTATCTACCTAGAGTCCAAACAATATGTGATCAACGACTTCTCATGATTATCTGATCAACTTTGATATGAAGTTCCATAAAATAATTAATATTAGAACTTTAATTCAGCTTGATGAAGTAATTTTTCTTATTTTTTAGTACAGCAACAAAGAAGGTGGGCTAAGATTTGGATTATTAACTTTCTGGCCTAGTTAATTTTATGGCCAACAGTGAAACAAATAGAACTCATACAATTATGAAAGACTTTCACATAACAATGAGACTCCTTTGATACTTAACAACATGATCTATTAGTAAATATACATTTCTAACTATCAGACCAAATCGGAATAAAATAACATGATGTAATTATAAAAGAGTTCAAAACATCCTTTTAAGAAAATTTGAAACATTTACAGTGCAATTGTAAAATTCCACACATAAGTACTGTTGAAAAAAGTGTAAGTGTGTGTTGTCCTATATGAAAAGTTAATGAGAATGTAAAGTGGTTTATATACGTGAAAAGACTCTAGACCGAATAGGTTAATCTTTTGGCTCAAATTGAGCTCTTGAAATGTGTTAGCCCAGTTTTGCTTGTGAAGTCTCTCTAACAACTGGTATTAGAGCGTGGTGAAGATTAAAAGAAAAAAAAAGGTCAAGATGATATCCATGATAAAATTTGAGCAGATTGAGCGGTTTGAAAGATTGGGAAGAATTGGAAGCGAAAGCGATAAGCATTATTCGTTTAAGTTTGGCTCCTGAACTAAAATATAGTGTTATAAATGAGACATCTCCTTCTGAGTTATGGAAAAAATTAGAAAAAGTTTATATGTCGAAATCCCTAACAAGTAGATTATATTTGAAGAAGCAATTGTATGAGTTGATGAGGAAAGTGATGTTAGGGATCATATAAATAATTTTAATAAGTGCATAATTTAATTGTTAAGTGTAGAGGTCAAAATTGATGAGGAAGATAAAACGGTAATTTTGTTGACCTCCCTATCCAAATCATATGAGACTTTGGTGACTACACTTTTAGTTGGAAAGACGACGTTGATTGTGAATGAGGTGCCGACTACTTTGTTAGAAACTGCAAATATGAAAAAGTCTAGTGTTACTTCTCATACTGAATAAGTTTTAATGACACAGTTAGATTCAAAAAGGGGTAGGAGCAAGTCACGAGGGAGATGTTATGATGAAAGAGATGACTGTTCCCAATCCGGCCCAAGTAAGGATATTGAGTGCTATTATTGTCATAAGAAGGGACATATTAGGAGAAATTATGAAGAATTGACGAAGCATCTAGAAGAAAGAAGAAAACAACAACCCCAAGGGACTTCAGATTCTACAAATATTGTTGGCGACAGGTATGATAGTGAAGATGATGTTTATTATGTTATTACTGATGAAAATATTTCTGACTCTTGGATCTTAGATTCTGAATGCGCATTTCATATGTGTCCACATAAAGAGTGGTTTGATTCTTATAAGTCATGTGATGCTGGTACTTTGTTAATGGCTAATAATTCTAGTGCTAAAGCTGTTGGAATAGGTACTGTGAATGTGAAGATATTTGATGGAGTTGTGAGGACATTGACAAATATTAAGCATGTTCCTCAACTAAGGAGAAGTTTGATTTCTTTGGGAGCTTTGGACACTTTGGGTTGTGAGTACTACGCGAAGGATGGTTTTATGCAAATTAAGAGAGGTGATTTAGTAGCCATAAAGGGTGAAAAAGTGAAAAATTTGTATAAACTGATTGGGACTACAGTTGTAGATGGAGTTATGAAGGAGGAACCATGCCAAGAAGAGTCTTCTTCTGTTATGAAAGAAGTTGCAGAAGTAAAATAGTGCAACAAGATGTTGATAACAGTTGAAGACAATAAAGGCAAGATGGTAAAGACTTGTGGCGGTGAAGATGCTTTGAGAAAGAAGAAGACATTCCTCATGTCAGGTTTGATGAGAGTTTGAATTTGACACATGTTTATTTGTGTTGAAGTTTTCATCGTTAGTGCTATGACGACTGTCAAGATTGGATATCCAATTGAGTGAGTTAAAAGAATTTGAGTCAATGTGAAGATTGTTAGGTAAGTGACTCAAATTAGTTTTGAGAAAGTTATTGTTTTCAGTTTTTGGGTAAGGGTTATTTTATGGTTTATTAGGAGTCTATAAATAAGTGTTTTGTATAAGGATTTATGTGTGTGCTCAGAGAAAAGTGTAGAGACGGAGTGTCTCCTTTTGACACAGAGAGAGAGAGAGAAGTGATGTGAGAGAAAGACAATATTGTAAGGGGTTTTGGGTAGAGAGAGAAAGTGAGAAAGTTTGTTAAGTGTATAATTTTAAAACTGTTTGTGAATTTTTCTCCCACTTCCGTAGACGTAGAAAATTTTTCCGAACCACATATAAATCTTTGTCTTCTCTAATTTTTTTGTTATTTTGTTTCAGTTTATTTTTCTACTGCGTGGGTGTAGAGGTGTGTTTTCCTCAACAAGTGGCATCATAGTCGATGGTTCGTATGGGCCAAGCGATCACACTTTGTGTTTTCACAGTTGGTGTTGTTACAGGTGCGGATGGTGGAGCATTTGGTGGACTCACATGGTTTCTGCTCTCTTTCCCATACTCGAGTTGGCTCCCGTTTAGAGTGTGATACTTGGATATGCCGGCTACAAGAAACTTTAGTTTAAGGAGGAGCTTAATGAACACACACATGAGGGAGAGATTGTTGAGAAAAGTGCATATGTGTGTTGTCCACATAGAAAATAAATGAGAATATAAAGTGGTTTATATACATGAAAGAACCTTAGACCTAATAGGTTAATATTTTGGGTCAAATTAAACTCCTAAAGTATATTGAGTCAATTTCGCATGTAAAGTCTCCTTAACCAGTACTAATGCATATGAATATTAACTTTAAAAATAAAAATAAAAACAGTACTCCCTCCCTCCCTCTTTCTCACTATATTATTTACATATATACACATATAAATAATCACAAGGATTCAGTATATTATATATATATATATATATATATTATTCTCTTGATCGTTATTAGTATGTGTAAGATATATGAGACAAAAGTTTATTTCTCCAATGTGAAGTGGAAAATATTAATAACAATACCATCTACGCGTTTGCTAGCTATTTGCGTTTGAAAATCTCCCCCTCTCTTACACTATGCGCCTAGCTAATAGAAAAACATAAGTAAAATCTGTGGCTTTTCAGTAAGCCTTACGAACCACGAGCTTAATGGATCAAAATAATTTTTAATATACTTCTAAGTTTATAATACCTTAAATTAAACTTTGATATAAATTTTAAAGTCTATTTATAAATACTCTTTTTAGAAGCCACAATTTCTAATTTTGATTGAAAATTATTCTTAAAAATCAAAACACTTATTACGTATCATTTAAACACTTTTAAAAATAACTTTTAGACTTAAAAAATTAAAAACAACTTTTAAGAAGTTTTTCCAAACAGTATATCATTTCTACTGGTAAAGTGCGCACTTGTTTTGAGACAAAGGTATCTCTTAGCATTTTGCTTTTGTTGCTCTATACTCGCCCTTTACGGAAACAGAGATAAAGATAGAGATAGAGGACTTTTTGAAAGAAACTACTGCTTGTATATCCATATATATATATATATATATGGACTTGTTATATATGTATGTAAATATAATCTCCGTGTTCATCTATTACTAGTTTGACAAAATAGACAAGGAATCTTATTTAAGCGTTTTTCACTCTTGTTGCTCTATACTCGGTTTTGTTATAGGGCAGGAGGCTGACAAAAAGCTCGTTATATATCCATATAGACCAATATATATCTAAGTCAAGTTCATCTATTATTATTCAAGCAAAAAAAAAAAAAAAAAAGTTCATCTATTATTATTGAGTTTTGTTCTTACTATGCTAAGAGGTTTGCTTCTAAACTTTCATGTAATTGTTACATACACTATATACATTATTAAATGGTTCTGATAGGCCAAAAACTAGTGTGTTGATAAATATTTCTCTTTTTCTTAATAATTAGTTCATTTTGATATTTTTATACTCATGTTACACACATGTAATTTTATTTTCTTCTCCACAACATTATCTCTAGTGGACCCAACTTCCAACTTTCTTCTAAAAAGTGTAAAAACTATAATCATGTCATGCCCATTTGCAAACTTCTCAAACTCCATTTCTCCAAAGCCGGCTCTTAAAAAAAAAAAAAAAAAAAAACCGCTAAAAGCTATATTTTTCCTTATGTCCAGGTTTTATCATATTTGCTCTTCATAATTTCTTGACAAAAGAGATCAAAATATGGCACCTCATGATCATGATGATGATCAGATCATGCATAATCAGCTGGTTCCAGACGACAACAAAGAATGGAATAATATCACAACTAGAAAAAACAAAAGAAGCCTCCTCCTCCTGAATGGCGCATCAGACGACAACAAAAAGCTGGAGCTCAGGCTTGGTCCTCCTGGAGATCATCATGATCATCAGTTGCAAATCTCAGATCATAATAAGAAGGCATGTTCAGTTCCTGCTGGTACTACTGTTTCCAAGTTTGCCAGTTCCTCTGCCCCAAATTGCTGTCAGAAAAGGTACATATAGATATAAAATGTATGTTTTTCTGCAGCTTTTCTTGCGTATATACTCATACATACATATATAAAGTAATGAAAAGCTTCTGTAGTAGTTAAGGCGTCGTTTGGTTTTGATTCAAACCTTTTTTTTTTTGCTAGTGTTTTCTCTTACAAAAATTTGAATTTATGTTTAAACTTTCTGTTCAAAACTATGAGCAAACAATACCTAAAAGCGGTCGGTTAGTTTTGCGTTAGAAAAGTATTTACAGATGGTTAGGATAATAAAGAACAAACTACGTTGATAATTTATGTTTCGGACCTGTCATATTTGTATACATTTTACTTTATTTTAGTATTGTTCTGATAATGTATTCTAACATTCAGAAATGAGGTCTATTATAGTAACACTTGCAAAAAAAAAAAAAATTTGGTAAAAGCTACTCATGGTTGAAAGTTTTAAATTGTCAGATTTGCATGTTGTTTGAGGTCTAACATTTTTCAATGCTAACATTTTTCTGCATTGATGATTACAGTACTACTTCCGGTAGAGCGCCGCCGGTGGTCGGGTGGCCTCCAATCCGTTCCTGCAGGAAAAATCTTGGTAGCGGCAGCTTTTTGAAGACTACAGTACCATCAATCACCAATTATGATCATGATGATGAGTCCAAAAAGGAAGTTCCTGTGCAGCAGGATCAGGGAAAGAAATCAGAAGTAGATCATATGTTTGTAAAGATCAACATGGAAGGATTCCCTATTGGAAGAAAAGTTGATCTCAAAGCTTATGATAGTTATGAGAAACTGTCCTATGCCATTGATAAACTCTTCCGAGGCCTACTTGCAGGTAATAATTAATTTAATTACCTAGTACAAACTCAAATGAATAGAACTCCACTAATAAATATACATATACATATACATATATATATATGATCATGATTTATTTATGCCTAATATATATATATATATATATTTTTTTTTTTAAATCTGGCCATTTACTATATTGTTTACTATATTGCTTTCATGTATGCCATATATAGTTCAAAGCGATTATTCCGTCTCGGAAAGTAATGGACAGACCGGGGATCACACAGAAACAGTCATTAATGGAGAATATACACTGGTTTATGAAGATAATGAAGGTGACAGAATGCTTGTTGGGGATGTCCCATGGAAGTAAGTATATACTCTTTGTGTATCTGAATATATAAATCATGTGTGTATAATATAAATATATAAATGCTAATTACTAAAATCTCTTTTACGAATAATATTTTAACACGAACTAATTGTCACCTTATTTTTAGTGTGTCAAAAAATGTTAGTAAACAATTTAGTGCCAGTTACCACCGGGTATTGGTATAGCAGCAAAGAACTACCTAACAAAATTCTCTCATATCGTATTTAGAGATTGATTTCATTGTCAACGAGAAGGAAATTTTGTTTATTTTCATTCCACTTATAATTAGTAGATTGATAAGGTGCCGCTAGACTAAGCACGTGAGGGCACCGCCGATTTTTTTATTAGCAAAATAAATTTAGTACCATAGTTTACTTTATATATATATATTTATATATATTATATTATATTATATTCTTTCTGTCTATAAAGAGATTAGGAAATTAATCAGTGACTAATCTTATAACTGACCCCTTTTTTTTTTTTTGGCAGAATGTTTGTATCCACTGCGAAGAGGCTGCGCGTTTTGAGGAGCATAGAGCTTTCCACTCTAAAACGTGAGACCACTTTTTTCTCCTCCTTTTGTTGTCACGCTTTTGGAATTGGACCCACATTACATTACATTACAAATTATAATGCGAGTTTGGCTGTTTTCAGTTAGTAGCAGTACTCAGATTATCGAAAAGACACCACTTGATTCTACAATGGAATTTGGCGGATGAGACAGCAGCAACTTTTTTTTTCCCTTGAAATTTCAAAGTCGTATTATAGATTCTGTCTGTGGGCTTTCATGTATAATTATTATCAGTTTGCATTGTGAATGAAAGTGAGAGTGTCCTATGACTTAATTAGTATGTCGCATCATAATATATATATATATATATAGAGAGAGAGAGAGAGAGAGATGAAGGACACGTTATATATGTGCACGTCTCTAGTTAGTTATATAGTGTGTCCTTGCATCTAAATGACAATTATATATCGCTATATATATATATATATGCTGCGGGTATGAATATTATATATATTAATTGTATGTAAGAAAATGTTACATTTGTGGCGTGATTTAGTTTGAAAGAGTTTGTTATCTGCGAGACATTGTAGTTTTTTTCTTTAATCGTGTCTTTGTTTAAAATGTTGGAAAAGTTTCCTAGTGAAAGAAAATGATGACAAAAATTGAGTGAATTTACTTTATTTTCATGAACATGAAGGACTTGAATTATCGTAATGCTTTCTATGTCCCTAGGTCATCTTGTAATTCGGTGACAGCTAGCGTACGACATTGCTAAATTGAGCTTTGTTTATGAGGATTAATTGTTTATAATCTTGCTTGGCGATGGTTCCATTATTTCTTTATTATTTAGTAATATTGAATCCATCTTTCTATAAAAAGAAGAGCACTTTCGTAGTTGATCAATAATAAAACACATCCGCGACTATTTTCTTGGGTGTAATTTCTCTTGAAAGTTCTTCTCGAAGCATCTTCATGAATTTCTTTCTTCTCCTAATTTGATGTCGTTTTTGTATATTATTGTCATATCTAGGGGGAAAATTTCAAAAAAAAAAATCCCTCGATTTTGACTTATATAACACGAAATGTATTCTTCTCCTAGGGATATTTTTAAATGAAAACATGATATAGGTTCCTTTTATTGTAGGTTTTTAATGGCCGTTGAGTCCGCTGTTTTACAATTATTGATGTAGTGAAGATATGTCGTCCTTATTTTCCAAAAAAGAAAAAATGTCGTCATTTTAGTATTTTGTCTTATATTGTCTATGGTATTGCTGTTTTCAAACGATGCTGCAGTTTTCCAAATCATCGGAGAGGTATCGTCCCATATATTTTGTTGCCGTGTAAAGTGTTTTTTTTTTTTTTTTTTTTTTTTTTTACCACATCATTGTCTTTTTCATAAGTACCGTCGCTTTCAGGTTTTATTGTCGTTTTTTAGGAGATTGGTCGAATTTCTGAGGGATGTCGTCGCCTATATTTTGTTGCTGTTTATAGTCAGTTTATATTGTATTCTATTGTCGTTTTAGGAGATTGGTCGCGCTTCTGGGATGCGTCGTTTACAGCTTAAATATTGTTGTTGCAGATTTTACTATCAGGAGATTGGCGTCTTCCTAAGAGATGTCGTCGTTTATGGTTTTTTTTTTTTATTTTTTTTTTATTATAAATGTTGTCATTTATATTAGTATCAATTTGTCGTTTAGGAGAATCGTCTTATTTTTCGCAGATGTGTCGTTTAAGTTTAAATATTGTTGTTTTTTATTTTGTTGTCGTCCATAGTGTATAGAGGATTGGTCGTGTTTCTATGAATACAGATGTTTATATCGGAGATAATAACAATCAACAAAAATTTTCCCAACATATTTCGAAATAAAACCTTCCATCCTATACGTTGAGCTTATCCTCCATGTTTCACAAAAGTTAAAAATCTCCAATCTACTGCGAATTTATTGAATACTACTTAAAACATTTTCTAAAAGACCAAGATGCCCTTGTTAACTTCTTATCTAAGTGAAAAATAAAACTACGAAACAATTTTATTTATTTTGTTTTAAAAAAATAGATTCAAACAAAAAAAGGGGGAAATTTTAAAAAAAATAAAAAAGAAAAATGAAAGAGGTAAGACCAGGCGACTAAGGTCGGATTGTCAGGAGGGAACAAGTCATCTTTCCAAAAATGAAGCACATACAATGGTTTTTTGGTGTGTTGTTGCTCGTTGAGAAGAATGGAGTGAACGAAACTATAGGGAAGGCATGTTGGCATTTATTATTAATATTTTTTTGAAGCTCATGTATTTAAAAAAACAATGTAACCCTTCTTTGTTCTCATACTCTGTGCTTCCACAATGCCCTTAATAAATAAATATTTGGAAAAATTATGTAGATGGTCGGTTTTTGACCACCTCTTTTAATAAATAGCTAAACTTTTTATTCTTTTAAACAAATGACCTAAATTTTTTTATTTAAGGGAAGTAGTCGTTTTTCTACAATAATCAATCAATGGTAAACCATTCAATCAAAAAAAAAAAATGAATGATGAATCAATTTATTATCAATTTACCAATGTTTTATCACTGATAAACTTCTAATTTGTTTATTGAAATTGATCAATTACTAAATGATTTTCGTTAACCACATCTAATATGGATTAATAATGACTTATTAAGTTAATTAGTGATCAATTGAGTTGATTAGTGATTAGTTACTAAGTTAATAAATAAAGACCATTTTCCTAATTTTATAAAGCCTCGGTCAATTATTAAAAAAAAAAAAAACTCTAAAAAATTGTCATTTGTCTTTGTATCCCTAAGTATCTTTGGGTTCTAAAAAAAAAGCTGGTAAGAAATATTAACTATGGTATTGCATTCCCTCTCTCTAAAACAGAGACTAAACAGTAAATCTGTCTATTCACATTGTTATTTTGACCAAAAGGATCAGACAAAAGGTTTTTTTACATGATTTGTAGAACACGGGCATATGTACAGCATTTATAAACACATAAGGTAACATAGAGGGAGGTTTCGTTATTATTTATATCACTCTACTCAATAAAACTTTGTAGTTTAAATAATGTGGTTTCAAGATTTTAGGTGTCTTGTCAGTTTTTTTTTTTTTTTTTTTTTATGAACACAAAGATTTCAGGTGTCTTGTTATTTGTAAAAAAAAATATTATTTATGTGACTCTACTCAACAATAAAAAATTTTCATTTAATTAATAAACAGAAAAATAAGGTCACAATAAATTAATTATTTAGAATGACATAAATAATAGACCTGCGAAAAATTATTAGCAAATCATGTACTTTTCTGCTATATTGAGCCAAAACATAGCCCTAAAGGAGATGAAATATGAGTAGCAAGTAATGAGATCATGTGCACTTGGTCAAATTGAAACTACGGAAAAAATTAGGGAGGGAAATATGAATGAAAGAAAGGGTCTTTTTTATTTGTCTTGTTTGATGATAGGAAGAGAAGAAAATAGTTGGTCAAGTTCTATTTTGTCAATATATTATTGTTCTTCTTAGTTTAAAATGAAGATAAAAAATGGTAATTTGACTATTTATACAAAAATAACAAGTTTTCTCTCTGAAAATCTCTCCATTTCTGAAGGATGAAAAACACGAAATTCATAAATTATTTCATCTCTCCACTTTTTCCTTTTCTTTACTTTTCTTTCCTACCAAATAAAGTACAAATCTGTTTTTTCTTTAAAATTCTCTCCGCTCTTTTATTTCCTACTACTTTTCACCTCCACCGAACATAACACATTTATGTTCAATATTTTTTTTATAAAAAAAAAAAAACAATCTCTTGCAATATTCTATGGAATCCCTTCAACTCCCGGGTTGTTATTGACTCTATAAATCAATAAATTGACGTTTAGTTTATAGATTTAGAATTATTATTCAGAATTATTTTCGTTTTATGTATATTTTTTGTGAGAGAAAAACACTGTAAAGAACCATGAATTATGATTCAGAACCAATGACGAATAAAAAAAACAAACATCCTGTAAGTCGCCACCATCTTACATAAGCAACCAATTCACTGTTCCACCAACCATGTACCATACATGTTGTGGATGTTCTTTCTTTTTCTCCTACAAAACGAAGACTTTCTGCGTTATATGTTACTTTCAAATCTATATGACCAGAATCCCAATTGCTTCTTTCATGTCCAAGAGGAAAGAAAAAAAAAGTTGCGTCCACAATGGCATAAGATCAATTCCACAAGCATATATAAAAGTTATCATATCTAAATTAAAAATCACATTATTGAGCATAATAATCTATAGACTCTAGATTCTCGATTAATTAGTGCTGAATTTATTTCAAGTACTCAGTGGTGGTCCTGTAGAATAAGAAATGGCCGTATCTAAATTTTGAGTCAAGAGTCAAAGAGTCGTTTGACTGCATTAATTCTTAAGGTTGACATACATTGAAAGTGTAAAAAGGAAAAAAAGAAAAAGAAAACTAATAATTCTAAGGAGACGTTTAGTTCATGGATTAGAATTATTTTCAATTTACGTGTATTTTTTATGAAAAAAAATATTATAACAAATCATAAATTATAATTTAAATCATGGTTTGAATTCTTCAACCCAAACATCTCCTAAATCTGACAACAACAAAAACATAGATACCCTTCCTTTTCTTTATCAATTGACACTTTTCCTTTGTAAGGCTCATCAGTTACCAAAAAGCTCCTCCCACAAAGAGAAAAAAAATTCTCCCTCTCATGTAGACTTGAATTTTTCCCCCAGTCATTTCATGCCACGTGGGGAAAACTTTACATGCGTAAAGAAACGTGGTACTGTGGTAGTGTGTGTGTGTGTGTATATGTAGGACTATTGTGAATTTGGACAAGAACCTTGACCAGAGAGAGACCAATATCATATCCCGATTTGACATTTTCTTCATCTAAAATTCCAAATTATAATTCCCTCGAAATCCAAATTATTGTTTCATTCTTGAAGAAGCGTGAAAAATGATAAGAATAAGCAATATTCTTTTGAACGTAGAGACTTGGTTGGGCGAAGAAGTGTGAGGAAGGCCTAAATGGGGAGTAATACAACTCGTGTGAGTGAGCTAGAAATGTTTGAAAATGGGTTTTGTGCATCTGGTTTGGTTTCACCTAGAAAAGACCAATTAGCTGAACAAGAACTAGACGATGATGGAAGACCTAAAAGAACCGGTACTCTCTCTCTCTCTCTCTCTCTCTCTCTCTCTCTCTTCCATATATATATGACATATATATGATATATATGATGGTAGTGTGTGTATATGGGCCCGTTCACTTCACTAACTCAAATTTTATGATTCGAGTTAAAAAACTAGATTCGAGTTTCAAAAAAGTTGAGTGTAATTTGAAATTTGGAGTTTAGTGTTTAGGTGTTGACTATTTAACTTTTGAAACTTGAGTTTTGTGTTCACTTGCACAAATGCCAAACTCTAATTAATTTCAACATTGGCATGCATTTCTGTTATGTAAAAAACGTGAACATGGTGCATTTCCCACATTGGCATGCATTTCTGTTCTTCATAAGAATATATATATATATATATATATATATATATATATATATATAACATTAGACGATGAGGGAAGACATAAAAGACCCGGTACTCTCTCTCTCTCTCTCTCTCTCTCTCTCTCTCTCTTCCATATATATATGACATATATATGATGGTAGTGTATGTATATATGTATGCTGTTTTTCTATTTGTGTGAAAGTTATCAGACAATATACTCTCTCTCTCTCTTCACATATATATATGACATATATATGATAGCCTCCAAAAACATTATTGCGGTTTCATCATCAAGCGCCATTTCCCTAACTATGCCCTGGCATTGGTCCTGGAGATCGACAATAGGCGCAGCTTGATTCGCACTAGAGCTTTTAGTGCGACTACTACGCTTGCTTTCAATAGAAGAGACAAGCTTGCCGATTAAATCCCTCGCTACAGGGTCACATATTACCTTATGTGAGGACTTGGCTGATTTCTTGCCAATCGCTTTGGAGGATGACGCAATGTTGAGACCTCTAGCTGCATTGTTCAAACCGGCCCGCATGGAGGCAATGAAACCATCTTCGCTGCCACCCTCATCAGATGTCGCCCTTTCTTCGTCGGAGATGTGTACTGGACCCTCATCTATGTTCGTTGGATTATCCAATCCCTTCTCAAATGCCCCACTTGCCCTCGTACCACCAAAGGCCTCATAGTACAAGTCCCAATTTTTAAGAGGCTGATTCTTTGCCGATTTTGCCCATTTCTTGTTCTGCATATGAATGAGCAAACAAAATGACCTTGGCAAAATATTGCAAGAATTGACTACCCATAGAACAATAATTGTTTAGACGTTTACCTTGGCAAAATCTTCCCAATATTCATCAGTGCATGTCACAGCACCGGTAACAGGGTCCCAGCCAAGTCCTGTGTTATTGCGTAATGTAAGCTCATGGTCAAACTTGGCTTTGAGTCGGACTTTCATCTGCTGCACTTTGGCAGGGGTGACTTGATCCTTAAAGAACTGTTGAAGATGTTGCGCCCAATCCTCCCATGTTTTAGAATCCGGTTTTCGACCGTTGGCATCACGATTGTAGGCAGCGAGTCGCATAAGCAACTCCTCTTTCTGCCTTTCAGTCCAGTGTAGAGTGGCTTCATCGTCGGGTTTCCCTCTCGGCATCTAAAAATAGGAAAGAAAGAAGCGTAACGACGCACAAGAAGAATGGCCGTACGCGTGAGTCAGATATTTGAAACAATCTAACGACTAGACACAGTTATAAATGGCTCCGAACATTTTTCGAACATCACTGCCATTAACCAACGTACTATTACCTGGTTTATACATGTAACAAGTGAGGCAATGTTATTACTGGCTCAGAAATTTTGTAGCTGAGAAATCGCAACAACACTCGGAGCATCATCCTTATAAGCAGGAGTGACGTAGCTGCCATGCTTCAGAGGCACTCGATAAATTCCAATGAAGCGATAACTAACTGTCACATTGCCTACAGGACGCCACTACGACGAGTGTTCTAATTTTTGAACCAATTTCATCATTGCCAACATTACCTGTTTGTTAAGCGGTCATGTGCGATACAACCATAGGGGAGTCAATACACTAACAGCAGAGGCAGTAGATCCACAGGGGAGGCAATAAGCTAATGTAAAAACGGCAACAGGATAGCCAATACAACAATAAGAGAGTCCATAAGCTAAGGTAAAAACAGCAACAGCAGAGCCAATACATCCACAGGGGGAGGCAATAAGCTAGGTAAAAACGGCAACAGCACAGCAAGTACAACAATGGGAGATGCCATAAGCTAAGGTAAAAACGGCAACAGCAGAGCCAGTACAACAATAGGAGATGCCATAACCTAAGGTAAAAACGGTAATGGAGAGAATATACGACAATAGGGGATGCCATAAGCTAAGGTATAAACGGCAGTGGAGATAGTATACGACAACAGGGGAGGCAGGTAATAAGCTAAGATATAAACGGCAACAGGAAAGCCAATACGATAGCAAGGGAGGCAATAATCTAAGGTAAAAACGGCCATAGGACAGCCAATACGACAACAGGGTAGGTAATAAGCTTATGTATAAATGGCAACAGGAGAGACAATACGACAACAAGGGAGGCAATAAGCTAAAGGTAAAAATGGCCACAGGACAGCCAATACGACAACAGGGTAGGCAATAATCTAAGGTAAAACGGCAATAGGATAGACAATACGACAACAGGGGAATAAACAAGCTAAGGTAAAAACGACAACAGCCAAGGCAATACGAGAACAGGGGATGCAATAGCCACAGGGACAAACGACAACAGTTGAGGCAATACGACAACAAGTAAGAGAACATCGTGACTGCGAACGACAACAGTGGTCTCACTACACATTAGCATCACAATACAAACGACAAGGAATATGTCTCACGTTTCCATCACAATGCAAACGACAACCAATATCTCAGCATCAAATCAGTGAAAACGAAGAAGAACTACGGTGCGATCATGACAAATCCAGAACAAATAATGGTATATAGGAGATTAGTAGTTGTGAAATATCATACCCGGTTGGAACCAGTTGAGGACAAAGGCTTATCGTCTATCAAAACCCCCAAACGCGATCGTGAGGCAGCGCGTACGACGGCTTGACACCGGAACCGCCGATGGTAACCTCTCAACGGAAGATAACCAGTAGATGCAAGATTCTTCCGTTTGACTCTACATCGACGCAATAAGACGGCCAACGGAGTTTGCCGGTTGCATCGAGGCGGATGAATGGTATCCGTGATGAAGATTCAAGGGCAGGGGCGGGGAACACTTCTAGGGTTGGGCATGCAACAAGAAATCGAAGCAAAAATGGTGGAAATAGGGGAGAGGTTTACCTTTTTTCGCTGCGGATCGACAAAGTAACCGATTCAAGTAACCTTCCCCCAATGGAGAGAGTCAATTTTCACTCTAAAAATCTGCAGACAATAGCTTTTTTCAGAGTGAAATTAGAAGGGGGAGGCAGGAACCAGGGTCCAGCGGGCAAAAAGCATAGAGAAATCTGCACTGGGGAGGCAGGAACGAGGCAGCAACGGGAAGAAATCAGGAATCTGCACTGTTCAAGCACATGAAAACACTGTAGAAGCACACTGCAGTAATGGAAAAACGAGTGGTGTGCCAAACTCTGAAATCAGAGTTATTACTCGAGTTTCACACTCGAGTTTTGGTTAATGAACGTAAAACGCAACCCAAAATTCAATTCGAGTGGGCTGTATTCGAGTGGGATACATGAAGTGAACGGGCCCTATATGTATGCTGTTTTTCTATTTGTGTGAAAGTTATCAGAAAATATACATATAAGAAAATAATGACCCGTTTATTTTACTAATTTAAATTTTAATTTCAGTTTTATTATAATTAAAAATTCTTATAAAAAGTTACATTTAATCTTTTTTATTAATTAAAAACTCTCATAGTCACATCTCGAATAATTAGATCTAAACTAAATTAATAGATTCATTTTTGCTTATTTGCGGCGTTATCTTTAAGGATATAGGAGAGAAAAACTAGTTATTTTCTTTTTTTGTTTTTGTTTTTTGGGTGGTTGTTCTTCCTTTTGCCTGAATGAAAATGGTGGGGGATGAATATTGGTAAATAAAAAAATAAAAATAAAAATGAAAGAACGGAGATTCTCATTATTAAAATGTTTTTTTATTAATCCCTTTGATAGGCGTACTAGTAAAGTTGGTTTTTCATTTATTTTAACTTGTACAATCATAGTAAAGTAGGTATTTTTAAAATAAATAAATAAAAAGTTGTGTTTTTTTTTTTTTTTTTTTTTTTTTACCTTTTGCTCTCTTCCTATACATGCTTACAGTGTAGGCATTTTTCCACAACAACCAACATTTTTAGGACCACCACAATAAAAAATAATAATAAAAAATAGATGAATTAAGTGGAAAAGAAAAACGCAATAAGTTTAACACATTCCCTTAAATAGAAAACAATTTGATAGAGGCATCCTGCTAAGCCCGTGCGTTGTGTGTGTGAAGTTTGGCTAATAATAACCACTAGAACTAGATCATGCCATATTATCACCACTAATTTACCTTTTATATTCCCTTTGATACTAAGAACTATATATACACTAACATAGATCCACAAGAATAATTCGTATTGGTTGAAAAAGCTATTATAATAAATCCTTCCAAAAAAAAAAAAAAAGCTATTATAATACTATATAATAAACCACTAGTGGTATTTGGTATTTGATATTTTGTTCTCAGTTACGATATATATCATAACATCTTACTATAGAAGCAATTGTATACTTAATTGGTTCAGTTTGCATGGTAAAATAATGCAGAAAAAATTAAGTCAATTATATGCCGCCTTTTGGTCCGACTATACATTCTTAATCCTATATATCATAATGTCTTATAAGTTAGCTTCTGGCCTTGTTCTATTGTTATATCCAATTAAAATTGGATTTGATTAACTTTATTTTTATTCTATTTTTGCACTAAAATACACGTATGGAAGATGAAACAATTAAATATTAACCATGTATATTATATATATAGTTTTTTTTTTTTTTTGAAAGAACCATATATAGTTTCTAGAACAGTATATATGCTGCATGGAAATTTTTGGAACATGTCATAAACTACTTCTCCAAATATACCCTTTCAGTTTTCCTAAGAGTCAAAAATGAATTAAACATCTATGAGTAAGACCTATAACTACACATGTTTAGATAAGCAATTGAAAAGATGTTTTAAATTATTAAGCACTATAAGTACCATTTAATTTATAAATGAAATATTTTCTACGTTAAACGTCATATCTTGCATTCTAGGTCGATTGAATATTCTTCTCAATACTTCTTCGGAATTAATTTAAGGGGCTTTGATTAAGATGCTTTCTCCTCTTTTTCTGTGTGCCAGTCCTTTTTTATCTTGTAGATATTAGCTGTTAAAGTATATATTTGCACGGAATTTCCTCTTTGAGAAAAGTTTTTTATGGTATTACTGCCCAACTTATAATTCATATCTATATATCTATGTATCTATATAGATATAATTAGGAGTAGGCAGACTATCCAATCATCCAATTGATACAACCAATCTAATCTAATCCATCCAAAAAAATTGGATATCCAAACACTATTTGATCGGATTTGGATGACATATGTTGGATTCAAATTTTAAAAATCCAATATTCCAATCCAATCAAATATATTTATCTTATATAATATAATATGTAATTAATTATGCATATGATATGCAACTAATGGGTAGAGTCGTGCTTGTTTTGCTGGTCATTACAATTTGCAAATGATGTCCACTTGTTTTTCAGTATTTATCTTTTTTCTAGTTTTTTTTTTTTTTGTTTTTTAATTTGGACAAGAAATTGTGTTGTATAAATGTAAGTTTGCCATGTTGTTTGCTATGTTTGATGATTTTGATTTTTATATTGGATGACGAATTGGTGATGAAGACTAAATTGTCTTGAAAATACATAGATTTATACTTTGAGCAAGTTGTACAAAATTTAATTGTTCTTAATAAGTTTTGACGAAAGCCCAGGCTAATCTAATCATCCATTCCAATTCAAATCCAATGGATATCGGATCGAATTGGATTAGATGATAATAGTATATTGGATTGGATTGGATGGATTTCAAAAAATTTGGATTGGATTATTGATGGTAAAAAACATATTAATTTCGATCCAATGCCCACCCCTAGATAGAACCATAAGATTTCTCTTTTTGTAAATTTGTATAGTACTATAATATATATATATATATATATTTTACAGTTCTATATAGTTGAAAAGAGAAAATTAGTATATGTTACCATCATCTGTTGCTATATATTTACATAGAGAATTATGCATTTTAGTACAAAAGAAAAACGTATTTCAGTCCAGTAACTACATGGTGTCGTGATCTCCTTACAAACGAAAAGGTTTTGATTGTATCATCGGTAAAAAAATAAAAAAATAAAAAAAGCCATAAGCAAGTGTAGAAATTATCAACTTTTCTTATTCGTATTGTTACTACTAATTAGCTAGTATATAGTGTATGCAACATATATTAAAAAAAAAAAAAAAAAGAAGATTCTTAGACTAACTTTGTATATGTATGTATGTAGACGCATGCATACAGTTTTGATTTCTAATTTTTGCAGCATTAAATTTGAACAAATATCTGAATGCTTGCATGAATATTTAGTTTCACTTTCTCATTCAACAATCTTGCAAAATCAAATGCTAGTTCGAAAAAACTTTAGTAATATTTTTTTGGTATAATTTTATTTTCTATATACAGTTGTAGGAATATAATATGGTACTCATAATCCAATTTTCACTTAGGTTGTCTAGTTTCAATTTGGAGGCATAATTTTTTTTTATTTTGCATGAAATTACACAGGAACCTTGTGGACTGCATGCGCCCATATAATTACGACAGCAATAGGTGCTGGAGTCCTCTCGTTGGCGTGGGCAGTGTCGCAGCTGGGATGGATCGCCGGCGTTGGCATTCTCCTACTTTTCTCGGCGATTTCACTCTACACAGCCAATCTCTTGGCAGATTGCTATAGAAGCCCTGATCCAGTCACTGGCAAAAGAAATCACTCCTACATGGAAGCTGTCAAAACCACCTTAGGTACTGAGCTAAAGAATATATATTCTAAAAATTTGACCTATACTTTATTTAAAAATAAAAAAATCTTACTGAAATATATATTTCATTTCCTTTATTGGTGATCTAATTTCTCATCACTCTCTTTTTGGTTTTTCTTTTTTGGTCTTTTGGTTGATTAGGTGGAACAATGTGCATGATATGTGGATGGATCCAGTATGGCAACCTTACGTCATTTGTAATTGGCTATACCATCACTACGGCCAAAAGCTTAGTGTGAGTTACCAAAATTATACACCAAAAAGTTGGTGCATGTATATTACAAATAATGTGTCCCCAGTTTTTTTAGTTAGTTAGATTGTCAGTTAGTCAGTATTTTTTTTTTTTAATGTAGTGGTTTTTCTATAGGTTGGTGAATATATAGTAATATATGCATGTTCTATTTGTACATAAATAACGTGTCTCTAGTTAAAATAACTGTTAACAAACTTAACACAATGTCCTATAAATAATCAGTACTATGTATTTGCAAAATCGTAGCTTGGTTTTTCTTTAATTACATAACAATTTTAATTTGTTAGTTTCATCGTGATAAGAACCTGATAGTTAGTAGTCTTTCAGTAGTATAAATGAGAGAGTTAGTAACACATTAAGAGCATGATGAGATTTGTGAGACATATATAGGTGCTGTGCACTGACTTGAAAGTCGGCTTTCCTCGAAACCACCAATTCTATCTTGTTATTTTCCATTGTTGTATCTTGTAATTTAGTTCAGATATCCGGATTAATCCTAACACATTAATGTTTCAAATATGAGCTGCAGGGCTATACAAAAATCATATTGCCACCGCAAAAGGGGTTCAAATGCTCCGTGCAAGTTCTCGAATAACCCACACATGATTGGCCTCGGGATTGTTGAGATTTTCTTGTCACAAATCCCAAACTTCCACAACTTGTCTTGGCTCTCTGCCGTCGCCGCCGCCATGTCTTTTGCGTATTCCACTGCAGGAATTGGACTCTCCATTCACAAGATTGTCACAGGTTTAACAATTTTAATTCGTTAATGTGATTTGAAATATGTTGAAAACTTTAGTTTAGTACATCATACTAACTCTAAATTTTGTTAATCACGTAACATGTAAAAATTACCACGAGACAAATTTATAGATTATTAGCTTTTGTGTGTGAAATTAATTTCAAGTAATTAGATAAAGATTGATGTTGGGAGATTTGAATTATAATTTCAGGACGCGAAGGCAAAACGTCCTTATTTATCAGGGTGCACGGAGACGATGTGGGGTTGTCTGCAGCGGATAAAGTTTGGAGAATGTTTACGGCTGCTGGTGATATTGCTTTTGCTTGCATTTATGCTCCAGTTTTTATTGATATTCAAGTAAGTACATTTCCATTTGTTTACTATTCCTCATCTTCTTTTAGAAGCAGGTTTCACTTCCGGCTTAAAAAAATAAAATTAATTAAAAAAATACACTTCCACTCCCTATATTTGGGCTAAACGGGAGACACTTTTTTTGACAAAAATATTTTACGGTAGCATTCCTTGACCTTGATTCTGTTAACTTTGGATGTGAAGTGACCAATATACCTAAACAATCTCAAATTTACACACGTCGATATATAGGAGTGATTTTAATGATTACTCTAATATTCACTCGTCGGCGCGCGTTGTTTTAATCATAAGATATTGATTCAACATTTGTAATAAAATTGAGTAGTTGACAAAAAAATTATGAATTTTTCTAACACGATGTCATTACATCAATGAAGACATAAATATTGAAATATGTATATCATGCATACACCATATTTACATATATATATATATATATATATATATGTATTTATATTTATATTTATATAGCATATGAAGTTCAATTAGTCCTGCTGTTTTGTCATGTAGCTGTTCTTTTGCAGTGAAGCTACATGGCGATGGTCATAAAATGCTTTATTTTGTACACATTTGTCCATTAAAATCTCAAGATGTATCGTCTGAATTTTTAGTAATATTACTGTATTAGTATATAGATAGCTTAGGTCAACAAAACCATGAACTAATTACAAATATAGGCCCACCCGAACGCATGAAATTATGAAGTTCATGCTAAATAAAAATACATAACCATAAATAACATCATTTCGTTTGGAGTACTGTTAGTGAACATGAATGCATTTTGGGACAATCATTTGATCAGGATACTTTGAAGTCATCCCCACCAGAAAACAAAGTGATGAAGAGAGCAAGCGCCATAGCAGTCTCGGTCATGACGGCATTCTTCATGATGTGCGGTAGCTTTGGCTACGCTGCATTCGGAGACCACGCGCCGGAGAACCTTCTGGCGGGCTTCGGATTTCATCAAACCTCCTGGGTCATTGATTTGGCCAACTTCTTCATCGTGGTTCACCTAGTGGGCGCATATCAGGTTTGTATCATCAATTTGATTAATTTTCTCAAAATAAAACATTATGCTGTGTGGGCGAAAAAAGGGGCCAAACCGATGAGCTTGGACTCGACTTTGATTGTTCTTAATGATGCACAATGGAACACAAAGGATCCGTTTATGTGGTCTCGGGCCTCAAATGATATCTTATTGCCTTTGTTTTCTCTCATTATACACAAAGAAACGACAGACTTCTAAGAAAAGGACTCAAAAGTAAGAAAGTGATTTATAGGGGCAAATTCCTTATTGTTCCTTTACTTTTAAGACAAATGAGAAAATTGTTGAACTCACCTTAGAGTGTATAGTTTTAAAATTTCATCCCTTACTCTTAATTAGTACTTTTTTTACTCATATAGTTCATTAACTAAAAAGAATATTAATAGGAATAAAAATCAAGAATCGTAAACTTTAAAGGATATGTATCTTCTTTTTTCTTTTTTAAATAAAAAAATAGAGAATTTATCTTTAAGAGTGTATGAGTCTGGACTTTTACTCTTTATTTTTAATAAATACTCTTTTATTAGCGTAATTATTTAACTAAAAAATTATAAAATAAAAATAAAAAATAAAAATCGATACATGCATTACCCTTCTTAAATTACCCCAAATTCGCAGGTATTGGCTCAGCCCGTGTTCCGTGCAGTAGAAACCTGGGCCAGCAAGACGTGGCCCAACTCAGGTTTCATAACCAAAGAGCACATAATTTCAGTGTACGGCAAAAGACTCATCATTATGAACCTCTTCAGGCTAACTTGGAGAACACTTTTTGTGGTGATAGTAACCGTGGTAGCCTTGGCACTGCCTTTCTTCACCGACATGATTGCACTAATGGGTGCCATTGGGTACTGGCCCATTGTGGTCTACTTCCCAGTTGAGATGCACATAGCCCAAAACAAGATTCCCAAACGGACCACGAAATGGGCCGGGCTGCAACTCCTTAGCTTTGTGACCTTTCTCATTTCCTTGGCCGCTGCTTGTGGTGCCATTCAAGGAC
Organism: Morus notabilis; assembly: GCF_000414095.1. Classification (NCBI taxonomy): domain Eukaryota; kingdom Viridiplantae; phylum Streptophyta; class Magnoliopsida; order Rosales; family Moraceae; genus Morus; species Morus notabilis. Next base: position 88,610 of record NW_010360713.1, on the reverse strand, counting down.
TTCACAAGAATCTCCACACTTATGAGCCTTTCAAGTCCCAAGATTGATTTTTTTTTTAATGCCTAGAAAACTTATAAATATTAGTATATATTATCTCTGACCGTTTGTTTAAGTAGGAGTACTATTTTGAACTTTGTTAATTATAGGGTACCCTTTATTATAAGCCGTGGTTTATGGTATATTTCTCTAGCTCACTTTGTTGAGAGAGGCAAATGTTGCGTGTACTATGCCAAAAGGTAATCTAAATTCTAATTCTATGTTGGTCTCAATTTCTGTCGTCTGCTTAATTTTGTATCAATTAACATATAAGATAAGAGGTATTAATATGATCACCTTAATTAAATAAGATAATTACAACCTGTTAGTTTACAAATCCATCCTAAAAGCTTAAGTTGTTAGGAGGTGGGCCAACAATAGTTTAATACTTTAACACTCTCTCTCACGTGTGGACTGGACAATGGGCAATCATGTGGATAAATTAATTGAAAAGTCCAACACGTGAAAAAGACTCAACACATTATTACAATTTAAATGGGAATAAATAGTGCAATTACGAGAGTTTGAATTCAGGACATCCCGCTCTGATATCATGTTAGTTTACCAATACATTTTAAAAATTTAAGCTGTTAAGAGATGAGCCAATAATATTTTAATACTTTAACGCAACTGACCTTTCTTTTTTGTATATTTTGTTGGGTCCCTTTCATGTCTAATCAATGTAGGACTTTTGTTCGCGCATTCTTAACAACCCTTCTCGAAGACTCAAATGTAACCAATGGCCATCACAACCTTCCCTCTAACGATGATCTATGCATCCATTTTTCTCAAACTGGCAAATCAAGAAGATCACAAGTACAACTACTGTTAGAGATAATTGGTTTTATTGTTTGTTAATCAGGATTATTTAGTAAGTTAGTGGTTAGATCTCTGATCAAGTTGTAAATAGGTAGTTAGTTAGAGTACCCACGTGTAAAATTTGTATTCGTAGAGTGGCTATTTTATTTAAGTTGCATTCCTCTTATCAACCAGAATTTACACAGTTAAGATATCAGTATTGGATTTTTTTTTCTCTCTCTGTTCTGTTTATTGTCGTTCACAAATATTCAGATAAATTACCACACAATATAATATTCTAGAATCAACGGGCTACTTTATGTGTCTTATTTAATTTCCGTCAACCAGTATTAATGGACGGACATAATAATTTTCAAACATGTTCTTCAATATAGTATGTATTTTCATTTTTTTACTTAAGAGTTAGCTATTCCAACATTTCTTCTAATTTGTTCAAACATGTTACATGTGCATCAACATTTCACAAAGTAAAGCTTCTCGCTTTTGTTGACTAATATAACTAGTAGCCAAAAAGATTTAAACAAAAATTTGTGACTTCAACATTCTCTGCCTTTATTTTCTACTGTGCCCATTGACAATTTCCCTAAATAATTCAGTGCAATGTGTAATGTTGAATGTTATGGTTAATCGAATCTTAAACCAACTTCATTTTTTTTTATTGGAGCTTTCTGCAGTTGGGATACCCGATACCCTACTGATCACATCAAGCTGAATAAATGCATAAAACTAACAAAATCTTATATAGATTTAACGGTTTAAAATAAAATTACAAGTAGAATTTTCCTTTTTCTTTAAAGTTGATTAATAATCAAAAATAAGTTGTATTTAATCCGTATTTATCAAGTCTAAAATTTGAAAATAGGAAGATTACATAATTAATAGGCCATACGTCTCCAATTTAATTTATCATAATAGACCACTAATGAGTGAGTGTAGTGATAAAGATGTCTTTCTTTTTTCTCCTCTTAAGATATGCCGAGAGTTCATACTCTACAATCTTACTTTAGGACACTTAACTTGACCAATGTGTTGTGGAACAATGAGCGGCATGAGAGAAAATTGGACTCGTTTTTCGAGTACAATTGAGTTAGGTTATTTCCATTGCATTGGTGAGAGCCCGGAGATTTCCAAAATGATGAAATAGATGGGAGTGAAGTGATACCGAAGATTCCTTTTTTTCAGAGCAAAAAAAAAAAAAAGAAAAGAAACATTATAATAGAAACTGTTCATGTTTGAGCAATTTGTTGGTTAGGATTTATTAGGGTACATGGATCTTGTTGTGTGTGTGTGTGTGTGTGTGTGTTTATGTGAAAGTGTGTCATGAATGCGTGTGTGCGCGTTCTAGATGAAAACATTTCTTTGAGTTAAATCGAAGCTTCTATGATCTTTTAGATCCTACTCAAGCACACTAACAATGGCGAAGAATTCAATTTGTATGACGTCATCAAGATGAATGGGACAAGTATGAATATGGCCAGGCGGCCAGGAAAAAGATAAACCAGTGCGTTCAAAAGAGTGTCTTTTTTTGAAGTTTGACTAACGAATGAACATGACATTTACTACAATATACATATCAAGTAAAGCGTTTTTAACGGTCAAAGACAAATAAAAAGGCGCACTCTGAATATTTATGCAATTTAGGTGAAGAAAAATCCAACAAGAAGTGGGAAGTTTCCTGTGATCTGCCATTAATAATATTGTTGCCTCTTGGTCGTCTAAATCTAGTGGCCTTTTTTTTTTTTTTTTATGTTTTTTTCTGATTTCCCCGTCCCTAATGCTTCACCGGTATAGGGTTGTGGTTGACTTAGAACCAAGCCAAAGAGCTTTGAGCTTAAGTCGAATAAGCCATATTTGCAACTATGTACTCGTACTTTATGAATTCTCAATTTGGATTGCTTTTGTTAAATAAAACTTGCAATTAGCTTTTGCCGAATACATGCATGCATGTATTTTTATAGTATATACATATGATGTTCCTTGATAAGCATTGTACTCGTACTTTATGAATTCTCAATTTGGATTGCTTTTGTTAAATAAAAGTTGCAATTAGCTTTTGCCGAATACATGCATGCATGTATTTTTATAGTATATACATATGATGTTCCTTGATAAGCATGATATGCATTTTTCAGTTTTAACGTTAAGATTATGTAAGAAAATGAAGTTTTTGCAAATCGTAAATATGCATAATATTGAGTTTTTCCCCCTGTTGATAATGGTAATGAACTATCGCATCATTACCATACTCAAACTTTTGCTGATTTTTACTCTTATTGAATACAAATATTAATTTATAACGAGATGGCTCGGACGTTCTTAACATATCATTTCCAAAAAAATAATAATAATTGATAAGAGTAATATTTATTTTTGCAACATTTAAAGTTCAGCTAATCTTCTGGCCAGTGATTGTCCATGAACTGTCAGGACATGTGTTTTTTGTTGAACTCCATATTATTATTCCCAAACAATTCTAGAGACCATTATTCGTCCTAATTATATAATTTGGGTTGGTATCTTTGCTTGGAATATGTCAAAAGAAAAGTAAACCTTAGAGAATGGTGCTTAAAAATCCTATAGCAGTCTTTGTCTCTCATATGCATTGTAAAACAAGGAGTTATATATTTTATTGTTTCGACTTATGTATAAGGGAATTTTTATGGTAAAAAATGTTATTTTGCTCCACCGATTAAAACTGTTATTTTTAATTATTAGATCGATGTTTTAACAGTTAGATCTGTGCATATCCGTATTAAAAATTTATACCGCGCGATACATAATTTATACCTGCAGACCGTTAAAAAACTAATATAACAATTAAAACGTGTTTTCTACGGTGAAACAAAATAACCTTCTCCACCATAAATACACCTTTATACATGAACATTAATTAGTTGTTCTTCCACGCATAGAAATAAAATATTGAACTTCTAGAATCCAAGAGGGGGTTAAACTAAAAAATGAATAAACAAAAAGGATGCGCCGGTAGCTAAGGAGGGATTGTGCCTAACCTGAAAAGATATCTTCTGTTATTTGCTTTTGTTTTGTGGGGGAATTAAAAGGAAGAATATATTGCTTCAACAGTGGAACTAACACAATTAGAAAAAATAACGCCATTCATGTTTGAATTTACGTTCATCCCCCTTTCCCATATGGATGACGACTCTCCTACATGCTCTTTTTTTTTTTTTGGTGGGTGAATAACTCTCCCTAAATATTTTAACTATCACTAATCTCTTCCTTATTATTGAAAAAAAAAAAAAGCTCTCTAATGTCTTCTTCCTTTTCTTTTAAACCAATTTTGGTAGCTTTTAGTTGATCCGTGTAAGAACATAACTCTGTGGATTGACTTACCTGACTCGACTCCAAATCACTTTCAGTGGCATAACCGTAATTACAGAACATTTCATTGTCGTTTAGCTTAAACCAACACATATACCCCCAAAAGGCCATCAATTTTGAATACTGGCCGTTACTTCTTACCTCCCCCCAATGAATATATTTTTTTCCCGGCAGAAATCATAACCAGAATAACGAACCAAACTCTCTCAAAATGTCAAAAATACCCTTATCAGTTCCCATAATTGCGATCCCTCTCTTTCTTCTCGTCCTGGTGGCCTTACCCCTGGAGGTAATTTCACAGTCCCTGGATACCGAGCGATCAATCCTGCTCAAACTCAGGCAACAATGGGGGAATCCGCCATCGCTTTCGTCGTGGAACTCCTCGTCCTTGCCGTGCGATTGGCCCGAGATTCAATGCTCCGACGACGGCACCGTCGTCACCGGAGTTTTACTCCGCGAAAAGGACATAACGGAGAAGATTCCGGCGACGATTTGCGACCTCAAGAACCTCACTTCTCTCGACCTGGCACTGAATTACGTCCCCGGGGATTTTCCGAAAGTTCTATACAACTGCTCGGAGCTCCGATTCCTCGACCTCTCGCAGAACAACTTCACCGGCAGAATTCCCGACGACATCGACCGGATTTCAGGCCTCCGGCTTTTGGACCTCAGCGGGAACAACTTCTCCGGCGACATTCCGGCGTCTATCGGCCAGTTTTCGGAGTTGCGAGAGCTTAATCTTCATATGAATTTGTTCAACGGGACATTTCCGAGCGAGATCGGAAACTTGTCGAATCTCGAACTGCTAAGATTGGCCTATAACGGCCTCTTCATCCCTGCTTCGATACCGGCGGAATTCGGAAAGTTGAAGAATTTGAAGGAATTGTGGATGACAGGCACTAATTTGGAAGGAAATATCCCGGAAAGTTTCGCTGATCTTCAGAACCTCGAGAAATTGGACCTTTCGATGAACAAGCTAGACGGTTCGATTCCTAGCGGATTGTTTTTGTTGAAGAATCTAAAATTTTTACTTCTATTTCATAATAGATTGTCCGGTGAGATTCCGAGACCTGTTCAGGCACTGAATTTGAGCGAAATTGATATTTCTATGAACAATTTGACCGGTTCGATACCGGAAGATTTCGGAAAGTTGAGCAATTTGTCGGTTCTGAACCTGTTTTCGAATCAATTGAGCGGCGTGATTCCGGCGAGTTTAGGCCTAATTCCGACGCTGAAGCTCTTCCGCGTCTTCAACAACAAGTTGAACGGAACTCTGCCGCCGGAGATGGGCCTACATTCGAAGCTCGAAGCTTTCGAGGTCTCGAACAATCAACTGGCGGGAGAACTACCGGTAAATCTATGCGAAAACGGCGCTTTACGGGGAATGATTGCGTTCGCCAATAACCTTAGCGGAGAATTGCCTAGAGGTCTAGGAAATTGCAGTTCTTTGATTAGTATTCAGCTTTACGGGAACAATTTCTCCGGCGAGGTTCCGCCGGAGTTGTGGACGGCGATGAATTTGTCGACTTTGATGATCAGCAAAAACTCGTTCTACGGCGAGCTTCCGAGCAAGTTGCCGTGGAACTTGTCAAGGCTGGAAATTAGTAACAACAGATTCTCCGGCGAAATCCCCACGGGAGCGTCCACTTGGGAGAGTTTGATCGTTTTCAAGGCTAGTAATAACCAGTTTTCCGGGAAAATTCCGGTTGAATTCACGAGCCTTTCGCGATTAACGACTTTGTTGCTCGATGGGAACCGGTTTTCGGGCGAATTGCCGTTGGAAGTCGTCTCATGGAAGTCACTAGACACGCTTAATCTCTCAAGGAATGAACTCTCAGGCCAAATTCCACAATCTATTGCTTCTCTACCGAACCTTCTTTACTTAGACTTATCAGAAAACCAATTGTCAGGTGAAATTCCTCCTCAGCTTGGCCGTTTGAGGCTAAATTCACTCAACTTGTCTTCCAACAATCTTTCCGGGAAAATCCCATATGAGTTTGACAATCTTGCTTATGAAAACAGTTTCTTGAACAATCCAAATCTATGTTCCAACAATTTGATTCTTCTTAAAACTTGTGGTACCCAATATTTCCGAAACTCCAAAACGTTCTCTTCCAAAGTCCTTGCCTTGATTCTGATACTCGCCATTATGGTTTTGCTGGTGACTGTTTCGTTGACCTTTTTCATGGTCAAACAGCAGAGAAGGAAAAGGCATGATCAGAAGTTAGCGTCATGGAAGCTTACCTCATTCCAAAGATTGGATTTCACAGAATATAACGTTTTGAGGAACTTAACGGAGAACAATCTGATTGGTGATGGAGGATCAGGGAAAGTTTACAGGATTGGCACAAATAGTCTTGGTGAATTTGTGGCTGTGAAGAAGATTTGGAACGACAGGAAATGGGATGAGCATTTGGAGAAGGAATTCCTAGCAGAAGTTCACATTCTGGGAATGATTAGGCACTCCAACATTGTGAAGTTGCTGTGCTGCATTTCAAGCGAGAACTCGAAGCTTCTCGTCTACGAGTACATGGAGAATCAGAGTCTAGATATTTGGCTTCATGGAAGGAGGAGGAAATTATTGAGTCATGGAATTGGTTTGGCTCATCATGCTGTTTTGGATTGGCCTAGGAGGCTGCAGATTGCAATTGGGGCTGCACAAGGGTTGTGCTACATGCATCATGACTGCTCGCCGTCCATCATTCACCGCGATGTTAAGTCAAGCAATATATTGTTGGATACTGAGTTCAAGGCAAGGATAGCAGATTTTGGGCTTGCCAAGATATTGGCCAAGCATGGAGAACACCACAGTGTTTCTGCCATTGCCGGATCTTTCGGTTACCTCGCCCCCGGTAAAGAATTTTCCTATTTTCTTCCATTAATGATCATAAATTTTAGTTGATACTGTCTAGCCTTTTTTCTAAAAGCAATATCTAAAACTCGTTTATCATAATCTTAAATCCATTTTATTTCGCAGAATATGCTTACACGGCAAAGGTCAATGAGAAGATTGATGTTTATAGCTTTGGGGTTGTACTACTTGAACTAGCAACTGGAAGGGAGCCGAATTGTGAAGAGGAGGATATGAACTTAGCGGAATGGGCATGGCAGCATTACGGTGATGAAAAGCCTATTAGTGATGCCCTTGACGTGGAGATAAAGAAACCTTGTAATTTAGACGAGATGACCACTGTGTTCAAACTAGGACTCATGTGTACAAGCACTTCACCTTCGGCTAGGCCTTCTATGAAGGAGGTTTTGCAGATTCTTCGTCGATACGGCAGTCCAGAAGCATATGAAGCCAAAAGGGTGGGGAGTGAATTTGATGTTGCTCCACTTATGGGCAATACAAAGTATCTTACAAGTTACAGAGGCAAGAAGGAGAGGGGCTCAGAGGAAGATGAAGATAGCTTTTTCAGTACGACACATTCCTAGTTGCAAAGAAAACTCATTTCGGGACATCCGACAGTCGATCAGTGGCTGCGCAGCCTGTGCGCAAATCTGTTTTTGTGTACAAGGAAAACATTGTATTAGAGATATGAATAGTAGAATAGTCTTGGGAGAGAAGTGAGCTCTACGGGAGCAGGCATTCAAAGCAAGTGCCAAGTAATGTACATATTTATGCGGTAATAAACTGTCCAACATATCTAGAACTAGAAGTCTTAAATTCTAATTTCTCGAAACCTTATATGGCAGCTGTTGTGTGGAAAAATATGACGGACACATGGACGAACGATAATACGACACGTGGCCTTAACTACTCTCCGTCAAGCAACAACCCTCAACGTCCATGGCTCCCTCCTATTCCGCTGGAAAGCCCAAAGCACGAAGTCCAAATTAGGGCGACGATTCCTTCTGGCGTCAACAGATCGCGCCGTCGAGATTAAGGCACGAAGATCCCTCGACCGCAGAAAGGACCGCCAAAGAGGGCGATTGGGCTAAGCAGCGCTGACAACGAGGGGAACGTTCTTTAGAGGACGTGACGGGTTGTGTGCAAAAGTGGAGGACGTCTGCAGGCATTAATTGCAAGCTCTCAAACCGCCCCACAGGGGACAGGAAAGTATTACGGGGAAGCACAAAGCCGTAATAGGAGACTGATTGGCTGAGTGAACAGTGCTGATTAGTGGGCTACGTCTGGGCCTACCAAGGAATAGCACTTGAGTGCTTCCACCCATGAAGGAAACCCCCTAAGCGAAGGAAGCCCAGTATAAAAGGAGGAAGACTCCAGTAACGAAGGGGTTCAGAGATTCCAGCAAAGAAAAAAGAGATTTAATGAGAGCAATTGTTGTAAATTGTTATCTTCTCAAAAGAAATACAAAATCACAGTGGATGTAGCTCTCATTTTATAAAGTGAACCACTATAAAATTCCTTGTGTCGTTTGTCTATGCATGATTTAGTTAACACACAAACACACATATTCAACAAATCCTCATACGTTCACTACACACAGGCCGGTAATCCAAAGGGAAACCAAGAGGTAACCCGGCCGGTTTTTGTTGACGAAATTACAATTGGCGACTCCACTAGAGATCGAAAGCGTTCGACCCCCAACAACATAGTTATAAACCGCCATCCATCCAACAAATAGCGGGATGGAAGAAGATCTACGCCCGGTCGGAAACGAAGTCCCACCTCCAGAAGCACCACGGCCGGATCCGATGCAGATGCAGGCCCAACTAACCACTCTAACCGAGCTGGTACGTGGGCTAATGACCGTGGTTAAGCGCTTAGATGGAAGGAACTTCATGCTGCTATTAGAAGACGCCCCGAGGCCGCAGGGACCTGCCATGGCAGGAAATCCGAACCATGGTGACCACCCACATATCCAAGAAGGAACCGGAGATAGTGAGAATCACCGGGGCCCTCCTAGGCCTCGGCCTTCCCAATCCTCCGGCAGCCGTTTGGGGGCCGCGGGACTCCGAGCTCCCGAGGACCGGGTACGGAGAGGTCCAGGAAACCCCGAGGTACTATCCCAGAATCTAGGTGGAAACCCACCGGGAGACTCAGGATCAGTACAAGCAGGCGGCCAGGCCCGAGGCGGACCCAACGCTCAGAGGGCAGAAGCGTCGAGAGTAGCCGGCTCGGCCATTTCGACAGAAGAAGCACGCGCCATCATGGAACGTATGGCCAGCCTGGAGCAAAAACTGACAGGGGACGTGGCGAGCCTAAAAAAGAACATAAGTCGTGTGGCTGAGGTGGTAAACGTCGATATCACGCCCAGCTGCACACATGACTATCCATTTGCCGAAGAAATAATGGTGCCCCCTCTCCCCGATAAATACAGGTCGTCGTCAATCCCACCGTATGATGGGTGAGGAGATCCCGACGACTATTTGGAGATGTACACAGGGCACATGCTCTTACACGGTTATGCCGAAGAGATCATGTGCCGAGCCTTTCGAAACCATTTGACGGATTATGTCCGAAGATGGTTTTAGACGCTGAGGCCAAACTCTATCTCAAGCTGGGACGAGTTGAAGGAAGCGTTTTCCCTCCAATTCATAGGAGTCAAAAAGTACGTCCCCTCAAAGCAGAATCTGACGACGATATACCAAAAGCCGAACGAGTCACTAAGGGAATGACTCGCGAGATATGGGGAAGTTGTCGCCACCACGATGGATATAACAGATAGAGAGGCCTTGATGGGGACCCTATCTAGCATGAAGAAAATTACCCCATTCAAAAGAGAGCTTAACCGGAAACCTCCGTCCAGCTACAAGGAGTTTTTGGCGCAAGCACAGGGGTACATCAACGCCGAAGAGGCGGACGCAAATGACCCCGAGTACAGGTCCAACAAGAATAAAAGAACCGAACAAGGGTCGACGCCTGTGAAACAGGATGGGAAGAAGCGTCGAGGTGGAGGAAACGGAGACAAGCAGCCCGCCGCGACGACGAACGCTCCAGAAGCCAAGAAGCCGAGGAAAGAGGATACTCGTAAGCCTCGACTGTTCCAAAAATATGATTCTTACCACGAGCTAACGGTAGGAGTCGAGGAGGTCTTCAATCAGGTTGGCCGCGGGAACTTGCTGCGCCGACCGGAACCGATGAAGTTAGATCCCAGCCGAAGGAACCAGACGAAATTCTGTAGGTTCCACGGCGATGTCGGCCACCACACCAACGATTGCGCCGACCTCAAGGATGAAATTGAAAGAGTGATCCGCGAGGGAAGGTTACAAGAGTTCAGGGCCGAACGAAGACCTCGAAATGACGGCCATGGTAGGTAAAATGACGGTCGACACCGAGAAGAGGACCAGCGCCCAGAGGATCACGAACCCGTCGGCGTCATACGGACTGTCCTCGGCGGTCCTTATATAGGAGGAGACTCAAGAAGGTCTCAGAAGGACTACGCCCACGAGGCCAGCGGGGTTTATCATGAGCGATTCTGGAGCGTCTCCGCTGCGAAAACCCCAAGGTACAGTCACACCGACGTGGCCTTTAACGAGGATGACGCTAGTGGGGTTCATTTCCCCCACAACGACGCCTTGGTGGTGAAAGCCCTGGTGGACAATGGGAGCTCGGTGGACCTCCTATACTCCGACTGTCTAGAGAAAATGGGGATCCAAAAGAAACAATTGGAAAAAACCTCCAGGCCGCTATATGGTTTCACTGGGGACTCCGTCATCCCCCAGGGGACCATCCGGTTGCCTATAACCGCTGGAGAAAACCCCCGACATGCTACCACAATGGCCAACTTTGTGGTTATAAAAGGAGGCTCCCAATACAACGCCGTGATTGAAAGACCAACCCTTCAGGCGCTAAGGGCCATAACTTCCGTTTACCACCAAAAGGTCAAGTTCCCTACCCCAAAT
>NW_010360713.1:75589-76129 GCF_000414095.1 Morus notabilis | reverse complement strand
GGAATTCTAAAATTAAACACTTGAAAATAATTAATTGAGAATTAATTATTATTTAAATAATGTGATTTTTTAAATTTGAATTTGAACACATCTAGATTTATCCATTTAAACTTATTTGATAAGTTGTTCAATTTAGAATTCAAATTAATTTAAGTTTGACTTAAATTGGAATTTGAATTTGAGTCAAAATTGGACTACAGGATAAATGATGATTTTCTCTTCCTTCCCTATCTGATATTGGCGCCACACAGGGATGAGAATCCCCTTAGAATGGCCGGCCATATAGGATAGAGAAAAATATGAGATTTTGTTTAAAATTTAAATAGGAGATAATTAACAAGCTTTATCTTAGAAATAGAGATTGGATTCCTTCTAGAAGTTTGACTTCTACTCTATAAATATTATTTTTGAGACAATTTTCGGAATAGTTTTTTGCCCTAATTTTAGAGGTAGCCGAAATTTCTTTATAGAAATTTTGGAAACAATTTTTCAGCCCTAAGGGTTAAGGCTAGCCGAAATTCTCAAGAGAAAAAGGAAGGA
>NW_010360713.1:31885-75388 GCF_000414095.1 Morus notabilis | reverse complement strand
CCAGGTATTTTTCCTGATTGAGTTCTTGATATATATAAGTTAATGAGATTAATTTATTCGTGCATAAATTAATATAATCTATAAAGTATCTCAAAAGTTTTATGAAAATTTTTGTTATACACGATCCGCCTCTTCCCCGCACCACCACGCTTCCGCATCCAGATTCGATCCGGAGACCAACAGTCTTCGCTTGGAATCATTCTGACATGGAAGGGATCGACGCCGAGGTAATATGTCACTCCCTAAACGTCAACCCCTAATATCCGCCCAAGCGCTAGAAACGTCGACCAATGAACCCCGAGAGGTATGAAGTGCTGAAAGAAGAGGTCGACAAGCTGATCAATAATGGGTTCATCAGGGAGGCCCATTACCCATGTTGGGTATCAAATCTCGTTCTAGTGGTCAAGCCTAACGAGAACTGGAGGACATGCGTCGACTTCAGCGATCTCAACAAAGCATGCCCAAAGGATGGCTTTCCACTCCCTCGAATAGACCAAATGGTCAACGCTACGGCGGGACATGAGATGCTAAGCTTTATGGACGCCTACTCCAGATACAACCAGTCCCCATGCATCCAGCCGACGAGGAGCACACATCCTTCATAACCGACAGGGGCCTCTACTGCTACAAGGTGATGCCTTTCGGCCTGAAAAATGCAGGGACTACCTACTAGAGGCTTGTGAATAAAATGTTCGTTCTATAGCTCGGCAAAACGATGGAAGTCTACGTCGACGATATGCTTGTAAAAAGTACCAGGGCCAGCCATCACGTCAATCATCTGGGGAAATGTTTGGTGTGTTAAGAAAATACCACATGAAATTTAATCCCCAGGAATGTGCCTTTGGAGTTTGGTCGGGGAAATTCCTCGGTTTTATGGTCAGCAACCGTGGGATTGAAGCTAATCCCGAGAAAATCAAAGCCCTACAGGATATGATGTCCCCAACAAAGCCAAATGAAGTGCAAAGATTAACAGGATGTGTCGCCGCCCTAAACAGGTTCATATCAAAAGCAACCGACAAATGCGTCCCCTTCTTCGACGCTTTGAAAGGAAACAAGCGCTTTGAGTGGACACCACAATGTGAAAAAGCCTTCCAAAAATTGAAGGAGCATTTAGGCAAGCCCCCAATTTTGTCAAAACCAAATGTCGACGAGGAGCTTAGCCTATACCTCTCCGTGTCCCAACAAGCCGTAAGCTCCGTATTAGTAAGAGAATAAGATATGGTGCAATTGCCGATCTACTATGTGAGTAAAAGGCTACTCGACGCCGAGTCGAGATACAGCGAAATGGAGCGCCTAGCCCTCGCCCTGATGGTAGCTTCAAGGAAGCTTCGGCACTATTTCCAATCTCACACAATACGGGTTCTTACAAACCACCCGTTGAGACAGGCTCTACAAAAGCCCGAAACTTCCAGTCGACTCCTCAAATGGTCGGTAGAATTAAGCCAATTCGACATAAAATATGTGCCAAGAACTGCGATCAAGGGCCAAGCGCTCACCGATTTTCTGACTGAGTTCTCTCACAAACCAGCTTCCGCCGCATCTGGAGAAGTCGAGGTTACAAAATGGAAGCTCTACGTGGATGGGGCGTCGAGCGAAAACGGGTCAGGAGCCGGCGTCTTATTAATCAGCCCCGAAGGCCATAAAATTACCTCGGCGGTTCGATTTAAATTCAAGGCGTCGAACAATAAGGCGGAATATGAAGCACTAATTACCGGACTACGGTTAGCCAGCCACCTGAAGATCGAAAGGCTCAGCGTCTTCAGCGATTCTCAATTGGTCGTCGCACAAGTAAAGGAAGAGTACCAAGCGCGCGGCGAGAAGATGGGAGCGTGCTTGAGAAAGGTAAAGGAAGAACTCGTTAAGTTCAAAAACTACGAAATACTTTAGATACCACGGGCCGAAAACGCGAACGCCGACGCCCTGGCAAAACTAGCATCTTCAAGAGATTCTGACACCCTGGGGTCGTTCCCATCGAAGAATTGGAGCGGCCGACCATTGAAGAACAAGCTAAGGCATTAATCGTCCAAGTAGGTAGAAATTGGATGACACCGCTCATCCAATACCTAATGGACGCACAACTGCTAGATAATAAAGATGAAGCCAGACGGATCAGGTATAGAGCTGCTAGGTACTTATTGTACGACGGCTTGCTCTACCGACGAGGCTATTCAACACCTATATAGCGGTGTCTGGGTGATGCCGAAGCCCAGAAGGTCCTCCAAGAAATCCATGAAGGAGTCTGTGGTAACCATACTAGGGGACAGTCTCTGGCTCTAAAGGTTTTGAGGCAAGGATACTACTGGCCCACTCTAAAAAAGGACGATTTTCAATACGCCCGACGTTGCGATAAATGCCAAAGGTATGTCACGATTCCTAGAGCACCCCCAGAAAATTTAACTTCCATTCTCAGTCCATGGCCCTTCGTCAAATGGGGGGTTGACCTGATCGGGCCATTACATCTTGCACCCGGAGGATTTAAGTTTGCAATCGTTGCGGTGGACTACTACACGAAGTGGGCAGAGGCAAAGGCTCTAACTACAGCCACGGAAGCAGCCTGCACCAAATTTAGGTGGGACCACATCGTATGCAGGTTCGGGGTTCCCCACTCAATAGTATCCGACAACGGAAAGTAGTTCGACAATGCCTCAACCCACAGATTCTGCGACAACTTGGGCATTCGGAAAGATTTCTCAGCGCCAATCCATCCACAATCAAATGGACAAGTCGAGGCGATCAATAAAATACTAAAGTATACCCTCAAAAAGAGACTCGACGATCTGAAAGGGAAATAGGCCGAGGAACTTTCCAAGGTCCTATGGGCATATAGAACGACGAGCCGAACTATTACGGGCGAAACACCCTTCTCCATGGCGTATGGCGTCGAGGTAGTGCTACCCGTAGAAATCGAAACGCCGACTTTAAGAACTGTCATCCATAACGACGATGACAACGCGGAAGGCATGAACAGAGAACTCGACTTGTTGGAAGAAAAAAGGCTCGACTCCCAACTACGTCTCGCCGCCTATCAGCAAAGAATAGCGCGATACTACAATAAGAAAGTTCGACAGAGAAGGTTCATCCCAGGAGACCTGGTATTAAAAAGGGTAACGCAGAGCACGAAACCCAAAAATACTGGTCCACTGGGCCCAACTTGGGAAGGGCCCTACCGCATAAGGGAAGTGCTACGCCCCGGCACCTACGTTTTGGAGAACCTCGACGGCAAAAGGATTCAACACCCATGGAATGTAGAACAGCTAAGGCTGTACTACCAATAGTGTATGAAATTCTTACATATCTCAATTATACATTCTTTACAAGTTGAATAAATTGATATGTTTGCAGAAAGAAAAGAATTCACCCCTTAATAACATGTCTGCTTAAAAAACCAAGGTTATATTAAACAGACATGGGGGGACAGAGGTCCACGGATCACTAAAAAAAAAAAGACACGACGACCCTAAGGGGTGCAATCGACGTCAGATCCTCCAAGGAGGAAAGACGAGGACTTAGCAAAATTCTAAGGAATTTTCTAAGACGACGACCCCAAGGGGTGCAATCGACGTCAGATCCTCCAAGGAGGAAAGACGAGGACTTAGCAAAATTCCAAGAAATTTTCTAAGACGACGACCCTAAGGGGTGCAATCGACGTCAGATCCTCCAAGGAGGAAAGACAAGGACTTAGCAAAATTCCAAGGAATTTTCTGAGACGACGACCCCAAGGGGTGCAATCGACGTCAGATCCTCCAAGGAGGAAAGACGACGACTTAGCAAAATTCCAAGGAGTTTTTTAAGACGACGACCCCAAGCGGTGCAATCGACATCAGATCCTCCAAGAAGGAAAGGCAAAGACTTAGTAAAATTCTAAGGAATTTTCTAAGAAAGCAGCAATTGCAAGTCAAGGTATAAATTAAACTTGTTATCTTTTATATATAAAGTGCAGATAAAATAAAAGATGTTTGAATCGAATATTAAGTTACAAAACACCAAAGAAAATAGAAAGGAGGAAAAACGAAAATGTCCTAGGCTTCGCCAGCAGCCGCCGATTCTTCACCATCACCAGGAGGGGATACGTTGTCGTCGTCAGCAGAAGGAAGAGAATTGTAAAGGAAGCTCATATCCCACTCAAGATGCTCCTTCTTGATCAGATCGACAATTTGTTGACCTGCAGACTGAAAATCCTTGGTACGGATGTCTGTGAGCTCCTGGGAAGCCTTGAACTCTTCAATAATCTCAGCACGCCTGGCGTCGAAAGCAAATGCAGCTTCTACCTCGGCTTCCCTCTTCCCCTCAGTCTTCCCCTCGGCGAAACACCTCTTCGCTTCCTCAGTTGCTTCGGATAACTTTTTATCGGACAAGTCTGCCCGCTCCGTGAGACTCGCGACCTCAGCCTTCAACTTTACTAGTTCATCTTCCAAACTCGCCAGCTTGGCCAAGGCCACGTCCCTATTCTCGACGGCATCATCTAGCTTCTTTTTAGCGTCAGAAACAAGGGAGTTGAGCTTGGCTTCCACGTCGTCCATCTCCTTATCTCGCTCCTCAACCTTAACTAGGTCAAGGAGGTGAAGGATGGAAAGGACCAGGCTCTGAAAAGTTGAAAATTAGAAAAGATGAAGTAAAAAAAAAAAAAAAAAACCTCATCCAAATCTTACGTGGATCTGGAAGGAGATTTGTTTGCGCTGACGGTCGACCAAAGAAGACTGAGAGGCAGCGATCCAGTGGGGCTCAAGGAAAGACTCATAAAGAGCCTGGAAAATAAGGGAGAAGCGAGGAGGAAGTTTTAGCATCGCCCCGATCTCGGCGTTAGAAATGTCCGAGACTTGGAAATTCCCATCCATGATCTTTCCCCCGGGAATAAGCACGCGTTCCCTCAGCGCCGGGGGAGCGCTGACCTCCGGAATAGGGACCACCGGTGTCCAAGCCTCGGCGGCTGGCATCTTCTCAATGCGCCTCTTGTTCTGCGCATGCTTCCCCCCCGGTATCGAAGGACCTTTGACCTTCTTACTCCTCGGCGCAGGGGAAGAAGAGCTGGCTTTCTCCTTTCCCTTCGACAGGGGCTGTTGGCTCAGCGGGGGTTGTTGATCCGACGACGGCTGCTGGCTCGACCCGGATTGCTGGCTGCCAGGGAGTTGGATCCTTAAAGACGTCATTTCTACAGGAAACGATGAGATTAAGATATAGTCAGCGGTTGAAAAACCCAAGTCACAATAAAGAAGGGCGTCGAAAGCAACAACAAAAAAATATCTTCATCGTTTAGGTGAAAGTCTTGATGGACGGTGTCTAAATCGGCGGGGTCTGGGAGATCAAGGATTAAACCGGCGGCGCGAAGGTTTTCCTTGGTCAGAATTGTTTCGATATGGCGAACCTCTGACGAAAAAGAGAAAGCCTTCTCGATCCTCGCTAAGCTGTTGCCAGAAAACTTCGGCCGGTCCTGGTTAACTGAAGGATAAAAGATTATCAGCATGTGAACAGAAAGAGGCGAAGTGAGGTAAAGGAAAGCCAAAATTCTCACCCATGTTCCCAAACGCCGCCTGCACCTGCCTTCGGCATGGCAGGCGGTTGTTAGGGTGAAAATTGAAAGGCCCGCGAATCATGAAAAACATGAGTTTACACCCATGTGACGACGAGGGAATCCCCAGTATCAACTTCCCGAATCTAGGCTGAGATCTCCCGTGTCCGCTCAAAAAGTACCACCCCTCGCATTTGGCGACGTGGCATAGTTTGTACATAAACTGGAACTCGTCTACAGGGAGTTCCATATCGAACTTTTGGTGCCACAAAATCCAGGCGCCGGCGAAGCAGTACCAGAAGTTCGGTGCCAATTGAACGGGGGAAATGCCATAAAAATGGCAATAGTCCTTTACGAAATGATAAACTGCGAGGGTCATCCCCGCCGTAACGGTTCTGGTGTAAACCGGGAGGTGCTCGGTCGGCGGCATGCTAGTCCTAAAATGCATGTCCGGGAGGAGGTATTCAAACCACCTACCATCGATGCATCCCTCCTTTACAGCCCGGATGATATCTTTATTCCGGACCCTCGACGCCACCACATCGGCGGTAAAAAAGGGCCTATCCGGATCACCACTTGTGGCGGCCAGGGGGGCATCTACCGTCGAGGCAGCCACCCCGCCTACACTACCCCCCGTGAAGGGGATCCGTTCTACTGCCTCGTCCAATATCCGCTCTAGGCTGTCAAATTCACTACCAAAGTTGTCACCTGGTACGTATATGGCTTCATATCTGGCCCCGACGTCTTCTATGTCTCTCAGCACGGAGTCGACGATGGAAGACGAAGAAGACCATGATATCTCCACCACAGAAATGGGGGTCTGGACGGACGACAGGAGAATCCTCTCGACTGGGGGAACTTTGGGCCATTGTTCTGGTGATTAAAAAGACAAGAAGCTAAGTTAAAACCCTAACGTCGAGAGGAAGAAAGGATGGCTATTCTAAGCGACGACTACTCAAACACCTCGACTTGACGTCGACCATTCATATGAGAATGGTAGGGGCGAGTGCTCATAGAATTCCAGGTTCCCGAGAACCCATAAACCAGAAGCGCACAGACAACAAAGAGATGGGGACAGAACTATCCAATGCGGAAAAACAAAACGGAGTAAGTCTCCCTAACTTCTACATTCCGCACATTTTTTATACATATACACATGGTTCAAACAAAAAGGAGAGGATGAGCCCGTGAGTAAGAAAAGCCGACAGAGGGTAGAAAGGCTTACCGGTGAAGAAGGATTCCCGGGAAAGTCTTGAAGAAAGATCGGCTTCGCGATACGCCTCGAAGAGCAAGAAGCACGAACCGGAGGTTGGAGATGAAGGATTCCGGCGAAGAAGGCAGCAGTCCAACAGGTGCGAAGAGAGTTTGAAGTTTTGAAAAAATGGCTCTCGAGTTCGTAGAAGGTATTTAAAGGAACGGACATCCTCAACCCTGACCGTTGGATGAAGATTTTAAAATCCAACGGCAAGGGAATCCTGCCCGGATCTGACGATGATAAAATAGGGCGGGAAACGGAGAGGTCGCGATCCAAGGGTCCATATTCGTCCTTTCGAAATAAGGCCGTACATCATCATGAGAAATCAATCAACGCGACGGTTGCGTCCCCCGAAGGAAATCCGAAGCGCCCAGGCCATCATTGCGGACGAAGGCTCGGGACCGATTTTCCACACCCAAAGCACGGAATGACAACCGAACCTAAGCTCGAGGCCGCCTAAAAGGAGCCCTCGACCTAGGGGGTAGCTGTTATGTGGGAAAATGTGACGGACACATGGACGAACGATAATGCGACACGTGGTCTTAACTACTCTCCGCCAAGCAACAACCCTCGACGTCCACGGCTCCCTCCTATTCCGCTGGAAAGCCCAAAGCACGAAGTCCAAATTAGGGCGACGATTCCTTCTGGCGTCGACAGATCGCGCCGTCGAGATTAAGGCACGAAGATCCCTCGACCGCAGAAAGGACCGCCAAAGAGGGCGATTGGGCTAAGCAACGCTAACGACGAGGGGAATGTTCTTTAGAGGACGTGACGGGTTGCGTGCAAAAGTGGAGGACTTCTGCAGGCATTAATTGCAAGCTCTCAAACCGCCCCACAGGGGACAGGAAAGTATTACGGGGAAGCACAGAGCCGTAATATGAGACTAATTGGCTGAGTGAACAGTGCTGATTAGTGGGCTACGTCTGGGCCTACCAAGGAATAGCACTTGAGTGCTTCCACCCATGAAGGAAACCCTCTAAGCGAAGGAAGCCCAGTATAAAAGGAGGAAGACCCCCAGTAAGGAAGGGGTTCAGAGATTCCAGCAAATAAAAAAGAGATTTAATGAGAGCAATTGTTGTAAATTGTTATCTTCTCAAAAGAAATACAAAATCACAGTGGATGTAGCTCTTATTTTACAGAGTGAACCACTATAAAAGTCCTCGTGTCGTTTGTCTATGCATGATTTAGTTAACACACAAACACACATATTCAACAAATTACGTTCACTATACACAGGCCAATAATCCAAAGGAAAATCAAGAGGTAACCTGACCGATTTTTATTGACGAAATTTGACCGTCAACAGCAGCCTCAGCGGCCTTTTCCATTGGAAAATCAAGTTCTTCCCCTGAAGATTTTATAAGACATACACATATTTATGTATGATTCTTCGTCTAAACAAGCTTCAATTTACAAGTACTTCTGAAAATGTTCTAAGAACAACTTACTGACCGTTAAAGGAACATAGATGAGTGGTAATAATTTATAATGAGGCAACATTTCGTTCTTTCATACAAATGTGATGAGAGAAGTTCAGGGCGAAAGTCTAATAATAATGTTTAATAGAGAGTAGGTTTTCCCTTCTATTATTTGTGTGTATTTTATAATTGTATATAGAACTCAGGGGGGAAAAATAAAAAAGAACAAAAAGAAAAACCATAAAATAAAATAAAAAAGAAAAGATAGAGAGGAAGTGAGAGAAGCTGCTTGGAATGAACGATTGTTTTTCACTAACAAGATACAGACTGTTACAATAGACGCGGGTTAGACGAGAGAATCCATTCTACAGCCCAAGCATTGAGCTTGGCTGCTAATTTGTCCAAGTTAATATAAATCTCATAAAAAGACTAGGGTACATCCGACACCAGTAAAGCTATATAGCCACAAGAAAAAGAGCTCAAACAACAAGGCCATGAAGTCTTTAAAGCACCAGCATGCGCCTGTAGCTTCTTAGGTGCTTGCAGCTTCAACAACATCGCAAATCCAACACCTGTTAAATCTCTCAAACCATAAGTTAGACCGCCCAGATGCGCGTCAGGTCGGTGGTAGCCCCAACCTTCACTCCAGGTCCGCCTGATCTTGTGCACATCCACACCTGGAAAACCACAATGAGAGCCACGAAAGCCACCAATCAATGAGGCACTTACCAAGGTGCTGGCTTTCTTCTTCGCATGAGTGACTCTTGTTCTATGATTCACCTCAGATGTTCTTTACACTCTGGACCTCAGACTTAACCTGATACAGAAGATCCACACACAACCAACCAGGCCAGTATAAAGATATAATGACTGGTATAGAAAGATATTGAGTTTCAAAGACATGCCTTGTCACTGTTATCTGTAATATAGAATCTGACCTAGCTCCATCTTGAGAAATGGCAACATAATCGAATGCAACATTTGGCTATACCAAACAAAGAGTTCAAGACTTGATTAGGTTCCTGATAAAACAAAGAGGAAAAAAAGAAGGATCGTGCTTAGTCACACATGCTGCACAAATAAAAAAAATAAAATAAAAAATAAAAAAAGGAGAGCACAGTTTCTGCAAATATAACACATCGCGGTGCATGACCTGCCACCACATATGCACAATTTAGAAGATTGTGTAAATAGATTACCATTTTTCAAAAGCTGCGTAGAAGATCTGGCAACATCTTTGCAAAAGAAAACATGGACGTTATAGAACCAACTATAAACAAACATGTTGATCCCTACGACTCTGAACCCAACTATTGCAGATTAATTGTGAAGGGTACAAATAGAAGTGCATTCACAAGGCTTGAGAAACGTGATGGTATTTGAAATCATTGAAAACGAAAGAGGTAAAAAAGCAATAACTATAAGTTCCTAAAAGACTTAGCGATAAAAAACTCAAGTTTAAGAGAAAGACCTCTAATTTCTTCTGACAATTGGTTCTTAAGTACCACACAAACAGTGGTGGCGCCATCCGAAAGCAAATCTGAATCCGCAACATCACCCTGCAAAGATCCCTGACTCACTATCTCCAGCACTTCCAGTTTCTCACAGCCATCCGCAACAATTCCTAATCCAAAGTCTTCAAATGGAGAAACTCACCTCGCAATTGAGGTTCTTCACACTAGATTTTGACTTAAACGTACTTTCAGCATTCTCTATCATTGTCGTTTGATTACATACTTTGACTATATCTCAGTCGACATCAACAGCACCTTCTGTCCAATTCAGGATCCTCCCGGCAGGTGTAATTTCCAAACTCAGTGTCAACCAAATTTCCAACTCTTTCTCCATCAAGTCCAACCTGATGTGTTTCCTTGAGCTCTGAAACAGATACCTCAGATGAGACATCAGACTCCATCCTATCCACGAGTTCCACTGGCTTTACCTCATTAACCTGTCCAAGCAAATTAGACACACATGTAGATCCCTGCTCTTTTAGAGAAACAGATTCTTGCACGGCATTTTGAACCATCTCCACATCATTCTGAACAAAATGCTTTTCACTTTCCAACAGTTCACCAGACGGCCCAACCTCAGAGCTCAAATGTGCAACACCAGTTCTAAGGCGCTCTAATCCAACCCCACCAGACCTACTAGTACTATTTTCTGGAGAAAGAGAAGCTACCCGTTGTGGGCTAATAGAAGCCCGCTTCTCTGGTTTGATTGACTTCACATCCACTGCCTCAGAATCATTTTTTCTCTTCTTTTCAGTAGCGCAAGGCTGGCACCCCACAGTATCTTCACAAGTTTTTATAGCCTGTGGGATTACATGTCTCGACAATCGAGGTCGCTTATACCCATCGGGGAAAACAAAAGTGGGGAGCTGCTTTCTACGAACATGTGAAACATAAATATCCATCCCAGGTTTCCAGAACATATACATGTTTACCTCTTGCCTAAACTCATCAACTGTACCCCTAATGTCAAATTGCTGTCCTTCTTGACCTCTCACTCCCTCTTTCCTCTGCAAGCCCATGAAGAAAGCACAATGTGAACATGGCCTTGATGTGTCTATATACTCATGTGGGTAAGGATGGCACTGCAACATCCCATTTGTGTCTCGCTCTATCTGCTCAAGAAAAATTGGGAAACGTTAACAAAAACCATATAAAAGTTTTTCTTTTCTTAAAAGACCAAAGCATAATGAACACAAATAACATATTAGAGAAACATACTCTTACTATAACAAGTTAACAACAACATGAAAGAAATAGATTTTACCTTAAGAGTAAGCTGCCTAAGTCGAGATTCCACCCATCCCTTCCATGCTAGCAAATCGTCCGCATCTGCCGCAAGTATGTCCACCTGCAAATAGTTTTTGTATGCCTCGAAAAAAATATAAGGGTCAAACAGAGCACTCCACCGGACTTTGCTCAGCTCAATATCCTGTCAAAACCAGCAGGGTAAGGAACTCCAGTCAAATGTAGCCAGGAAATTTTTTTTTTCCTTTTTTTCTTTTTGGGGAAGTGGGTGGGGGGAATTATGTTCTCTCTCACCTCACAGATCTTGTTCCCGCATTGAAACTGCTCCATCATAACTCGTAAAGTACTTGTTGAAACATTATAACTAGAGTTCATGCAAGGGTATGCAGGAGTAATTATGGGCATAAGATGAAATCGATCCCGAGGGTTTTTACGGGGATCCCAGATGGGGAATCCAAGTTCATTCTCCTCAATTGAACAGAGCATCACAGGATTTGGCCATCGCCACTGTGTATATACCCTGAAAAATCTAGAAACTAGCATACTAGGGATTGCATTGGGGTAAAGTTGACATACTCGAGCAACTAGAAGAGCCCAATTCACACCACCAAGGAATCCAGTGACCTATATGAGGGAAAACAAGTGAATCAAAAATAAAAGGCAGAGAAATGACTAATATGAATGAGTCAGTGCAATTAAGAAATGCACCAATCTTACGTTTGAATAAACACCACGCCTTTTAGCCCAAAACTTTAAACATCTGAGTGTGGTCCGGAAATGCTACAATTACATAGAAAAGCAAGTGTTACTACAATAAAACATGAAAGTATG
This sequence comes from Morus notabilis, assembly GCF_000414095.1. Classification (NCBI taxonomy): domain Eukaryota; kingdom Viridiplantae; phylum Streptophyta; class Magnoliopsida; order Rosales; family Moraceae; genus Morus; species Morus notabilis. The sequence continues at coordinate 63,619 of NW_010360713.1, read as the reverse complement.
CAAACCAGGATAAAAATATACGATAGACTCACCTCAATATTGGGGACAAGTTTCAGAATTTGATCAGCAACCCTGCATCCATTAAGACTTCTGACAGTTTGTTCATCCACGTCAAATAGTACAGACCCATGAGAGATATCCAGATCCTGTTCAAAAGTTAGTTCCATAGTCACAGTGCTAGCCCAATAAATGAAAACAAGAACAAGCATCCAAATTCAATTCAAATTGCTAACTGCCGCTCATGCTATCATCAAAAGTCAATAGTTTACAAGGATGCACTATAAAGAAAGTGTGTGTCGGGCAAAACATAAATCACATGGGCTTGAATCGAGTCGTTTAGTATTGCTCATGTGGTCACATAGCTTACAAAATACAAACAGCATAAATATACACAAGTATGTAAAACACATACCATTTGAATAACACAGATATAGATAAAGAAGTTATACTATAAACTTACTTCTGGAACAACCAAACGTGATATGCTCGCATAAAGAAGATCAATTGATATTCCTTGGAACTTGAACTTCATTACTGGGACATGGGCATCAGGAACCGGTTGAAGTTCTGTAACTTCTTCTATTTCAGCCAAGATATTATGCAAAACGATAAAAAAATCTTCCTGGAAAAATACAAAAGTGTGTTGGATAAAGATTTAGGGAAATAAATCCACTACACAAAAATCAGGATTCATAAATACATGTAATCACCTCTCGATTCACGTAGGATGGCCCAACACACAGGGTGTCTATGTCAGCCCCAGGCCCATGAACCTGTCAAAAATATAAATTAATTGCTATATCTTCAAATATATAATCATAGACAACGGGTATTTCAGTGAAGAATAATTAAAGAAAAAAATATTATGGCAAGGCAGCAACAATGTTACACAAAAAAAAAAAGTGGAATTCACATTTTGTAGTTCAACTTTCAGTAACATAAAAACTAAAGAAAATTTGACCCTGCGGTATGCATCATATTTCCAGTATTTGCAGAGAAAAGTCCCTTAATGATAAAAAGAGCGTTAGTTGATGCACTACAGTTACAGGCGTAGGAGTTGCTATGTTTTTAAGAAGTCACTTGCTTTCCACTGATTGAAGTATGAAGCGTTGTGCAGCTTTATTATATGCTAGCAACTAGACATGGAAGAACACCCAACAATTTCGAGGATAAATTCTGGCTTAGTTCACCCTCATCGGCTGCATTGTTGAGTAAACATGATATAAGAATAGGTGCCTTCAGTGTGCCTGTCAAAAAGTTTCCTCAAGATGAAACACAGATCCTTGTTTGTCAAATTTAAACTATCAGCTTTGGAATCCACATCAAGAATACAGGCCTTAAATCTATCCTGTTAACTCCAGACGATAGAAGATAACCCTCTAGAAAAGATCAAGAAAAAAAAAGGTTAAAAATTAAGATGCCTTATTTGTAAGGTTACATGATATAAGAATTTGCAACTCCACTTTTGGACCCTGAAACCCTGTAGACAGTAACAAGGGCAAGGATAAAACAACAAAAAAGACAACTTCTCTTACATCATTTGAAAGAAAAATCATAAACTTCCACTTACTCCTAATCGGTAGGAGCCAAAGGTGAAAATGGCAGCATTTGCATCCTCGACCATTTGATCGGTGTAGCCTCTTTGCCGAGTCAACAGCTTCACCCAATCTTTTACAATCTGCGCGAACGTTAATTTGGTGATAACTCATTGTACAATGAAAAGCATCCAATGCAAGGGAAACATCATATAAAATACTAAAGATGTCTAATGAGAAGATGGCAACATCAATTTTAAATAATCAATAATAATTAATAAATAAACGTGAAGAGCATCAAGGAAACTTGTAAAACTAGTAGAAAACTGAGCAACGAATATGGCATAATGCATTTCCACTCCACAAAAAAGACAAAGTAATATAGATCGCACTGCATGAATATTCATCCAGATCTGAGTCATCTGACAAAACAAGCTCATCATCACTAAAAAAATTATAGTCACAAAATAAACAAAAAAAATACCATTCCAGAACAAGCACGAAGAAAAATTTGGATTACAAATACACGTTAAATAGAGCCTTAAATTAAATAAATAAATAATTGTTGATAATGCATTAAACCGCCAAATATATCCAATATTGTCAAATTCATATACTTTAGCAAGGTCTACCTGGACTCACAAATGGGTAATACGCAGAAATGATAAATGAAAACGATTGATTACCTCCGTAATACGGCCAAGAACCTCCTCTCTCTTCGAAGTTTCCTCTTTGCTCTCGTAAAGCCCCGAATCAATCAAGAACTGCGAATTTTTTCACAAAGAATTTAAACTATAACTAATTCACAAAGGAAACTAAACACTAGGAAATTCCAAATTAAAACTTCCAAAAATGACAAATAAAATAAAATTACCTTCTCCAATTCAACGTTTCGTTGAAGATCCGCATCGGTGGGACCCGCAAAGGAGATAGGCTTCGTGATGCCGTACTTCTTCGCCGGCGAAGACCCGTTCAGACTCGCGGAACCCACCATGGCAACTCCTCAAGAACTAAACCCTAGAAGGAAACAGAATACTGAAGAACACAGAAACTCGGGACCAAACCTAGAAATAATCTAAAACACCTCACAGCAAGATACAAATGAAGAAATACACAAATCTGAAAAACCGCGTCGGAAAGAAAAGGAGATTCAAAGGCGATTGCGAAGAAGAATCGAGACGGAAAAGAGCAGATTGTGAAGAAAGGGAGGTAGATCCAGTTTCTCTCTCTCTGGTTCCTGTTGAGAAGACGAAGACCCGAAGCTGGTCAGACACGGAATTGCAGAGAGAGAGAGAGAGAGAGAGAGGGAAATTGGAGGGGAAAGATCGAGAAGAGAGAGAAAGAGAGAGGGTCGGAGGAGACGGGAGTGAGAGTTGGGTTGGCAAGTGGGTTAAGGGAGTGTTTGGGTTTTGGAAGCTGGTTTAGTTGGATTTGGATTTAATTTAATGGATTTCCCACGTTATATCCAGCTAAGCTTAGATTTTTTCGTCCTTTTTTTTTTTCCTCTCTTCTTTTGTCAGACCCTTTCTTTAATTTTCCGCCAAAAAAAAAAAGACCGTATTTTTTTTGAAAGGGAAATTACATTCAATTAAAAATTAATAAACAGTCATTTCGGTATAATATTAATAAATATTTAAAAATTTATAATTATAATTCAGAATCATTTTTAATTTATATATATTTTTTATGAGATAAAATATTATAGTGCGTTACGAATCATGATTCAAATCATGACATGAATTTATTAAAAATTAATAAACAGTCATTTCGGTATAATATTAATAAATATTTAAGAATTTATAATTATAATTCAGAATCATTTTCAATTTATATATATTTTTTATGAGATAAAATATTATAGTGCGTTACGAATCATGATTCAAATCATGACATGAATTCTTACCCCAACCGTAACATCAATGATCCATTAGATGGACATATGCACACTTGAGGCACACTAACGACGAGCACACATAAAGCTCGAATTTAAAAAACTCTTCTTATCGAAATAGGTTTTCGAGCGCTGGAATGACAGATCATCAAACCATATTTTAAGCTCACGTATTCTTGCCAAAAAAAAATACATAGAGTGCGTTTGGAATTAGTTTTAAAATGATTTTATTTTCAATAAAAAGTAAAAATTATATTATTTTGATAATCATTCTGGGACCGATTCTGAAATTACGTTTGGTTGGATTTTTAAGAGATTATTTTGAGTATAATAAAAAAATAAAATCGTGTTTATTGATTAATGTATTATAATATTATTGACAAGTACTAAAAAATGAAACATAAAAATAAAAACAACTTTCAACTGTATTTCTAAAAGCTTAATAAAAATCATTCTCACTATTTTCATTTTTATTTTTATTTTTAAAACATTTATTAAATAAACGTCGTTTCTTTTTTTTTATTTTTTATTTTTTAAAATACGTGAAAACCATTTCTAAAACCGGTTCCAAAAACACGCACATAAAGGCATCGTTCACTTCACGGATTCGAGTTTCTTTTTTTTTATTTTTTATTTTTTAAAATACGTGAAAACCATTTCTAAAATCGGTTCCAAAAACACGCACATAAAGGCATCGTTCACTTCACGGATTCGAGTTGAGATGTGACATTTTTTGAGAGCTTTTCATTGTAGCAGAAAAAGTTAGATGTGACATTTTCTGAGAATTTTTTACTGTAAAAACTTAAAATTGAAAACTCAAATCGGTGAAATAAACGAGACCAAAGTTTGGTTACCAAAAAAAATATTTTAACTTCTTTTCGACTGTGATATTCAGAAATATGCATCATTCTCTTCCAAATAAAAATGATTTGTCCAACCCTTAAAAAAAGTGTTCTGTCCAAAAAAAAATGGATATTTTCTTTAGTGCTATATAATAGGAAACTATGTTTTATTTTCTAATTATCCGAAAAAACTACTTTTTTTATTAATGAAATAATATTTGGAAACTAACCACATTGAACGGAGATAAAATAATATTTGGCACTAGAGTTAAATAAAGGAATAAAATCAATTTGGTACGTGAACTCTTAGGACTTGTTTAGTTCGTTGATTTAAATTTTTAATTTGAGTTGAAATGTGATTTTATGTTAAAATTTTTTACTGTAACAAAAAAGTTAGATGTGACTGTTTCTGAGAGCTTTTTACTATAGTAAAACTCGAATTCTAAATTCGAATCAGTGAAATGAATGGGGCCTTAGTACTTTATATTTTTAATAATATTAAAACGGTATCTTAACGTTTTTAAAAACATTTTCTTAATATTTTGAAATTGATTTTTAGAACATGTAATGTCTAAACTACCTCTCTTATTAATTATATAGAAATCAATATTTTAAAAAAATATGAAAATATTTTAAAACAATAAAATATTTAAAAGAAAACAACAAAATCAAAAAATTCATGATTTGTTTTTTAGATTTATTATGTTTTAGTTAATTAAATAGAATGGCACCAAGATCATTTTAAGTCTCAAAAATCAGTTTCAGGGTACTAAGAATATGTTTTTAAAAAACGTTAAAGTACCGTTTTAATATTATTAAAAACATAGGATACTAAGAATATATTTCGTTATAACACGAGATACTAAAATAATTTTATCCCTTAAAAAAAGAAATATATTTTATTAAATTAAAAAGAGAAGTATAGACCGTGTGGTTTAGTATTATATTAGCCTGATGCTGCCACAAAATTATTGAATATGTGGTTAAAGGTTAGTTGATATGTTTTAAGGATTTTTATGCCCCGTTTATTTTACCGATTTGAGTTTAGAATTCGAATTTTGTTATAGTAAAAAGCTCTAAAAAACAGTCACATCTAACTTTTTTGCTATAATAAAAAACTCTCATATAAAGTCACATATCAACTCGAATTAAAAATTTAAATCAGCGAACTAAATGGACCATAAATGTGAATTAGTGTTGTGGTCAGGTCCGATTCCAAACCATAAAATTTTTTAGACGGGACCGTTTTATCAGTTTGGAAAATATTTTGTATGCAGCCGTTTCAGACATTAGGAACACACCATACCATAAAGTTATGGTATGGTTTAACCGTTGTTTGGACTTTTTCTTAAAAGGTTTTTTTAGTTACTAATACTATATTTCGTATTTTTTTAATTTAGATAAAAATTAAATATAACAAACTAAAAAAATCATATACTACATCTAATCCATTAAAATTAACTTTCTATACGAATATACAAAGTCTAAATGAACAAATTATGTAATTGTTTCGTAATTTTGAACATGTATTTTTAACACGGACCAATCCAATTTAGGTTGCCAATAAACGGTTCTAATGTCTAACCAGATCAACATTATAAATCTGTTGGGTCTGACAGTTTTTTAAGTAAACCGTGCATAGCCATTGACACAAAAAGCTAAGGCCCAAAGGGGGCTCAAGCCCCCGCCCCCAGAGCCCCAACTAAAAAATAATAATAATAATAATAATAAATCTACTCTTATACTTCCAAATTTTAGAAGTTACTTTCTAAATAAGCTCAATAAAAAAAATGTATTAATATTTAAGGGGTTGTTCTTTTAGAATATAATTTGAGTGTAATTTTTTAGTTGAATTTGAGTTATAATTTAAGTTGAAGTTATAACTTGAATAAAGTTGAGTAAAATTAAATAAAGTTGAAACTTAAAAGAACGTGAACTTAAATAAAGTTGAAACTTGAGTTGTATTTTTTTGAATTTTTTGAATAAAAGAACATGCCCTAATATATTTAAGGGCCTCACACTTTAAAAATCTTTTTAACTTAACAGGAATGGAAAAGAAAAAATAATAATAAAAAAAGATAATGGTTCCAATAGTCTGGAAAATAAAGTTGTCATGCGACGTTTTTAATGCATGAAAACCATATGATATAATTTGTAAGGTAAAAACGAGATAAATACATTTTACAAGTACATGAATCAAGATTTCTATACCTTACTCTTAATTAATAACATTTTTAGTTAAATAACTATACTAATAAAATGTTGTTAATCAATAATAATAAGTAAAAATTTAGACTCGTGCATTCTTAAAGATAAATTTTACAATGTTTATCATTTGTTGTAATGCCTTAACAATTGGTTTTGACTATATTTTGTCGTAGTTATAATTAACCTATCTTGGAAAAAGATTTCTAGCCACGTCATTGTGCATGGCTCTAATGTGAAACCCTAATGCAAAACTATCGAATTATGTAAAATTTTGAACCTCGAAATTGAAAATAAAACAAAAAATTTATGAACTAATACCACACGTGAACTAGACTCCCAATACTAAGGGTGTAAATCGGTTGGATAGGGTCGGGTTGAGTCGAAAAATTGAGCCTACTCGACCAGTGTGAGTTGAGAAAATTTTGGGCCGCGACACTCTCTTAAATCTACAAACCCGCAACCTTTCGGGTGACCTCGGGTAGGATCGGGTTACTCGAGTTGGTAAAAACTAATTTTAATCTATGACTCCATACCTCTTTTAACAGTCCAAAAGCATAAACAATAAGGAGATGAAATAAAATCTTGAGAAGCAAAATAGTCCATATAAAATAAATAGTTTAATCCACTTTTCTACAATGCTCCTTGTTAAAGCCTATAGCAACAAGATTATTGCCACTTTCAGTGTTTGTTTGGAAACTCATAGTTTTTTACCGTTTGTTTTGGATCCTATGTGGGTATTTCTTGCATTGCTTTTATATGTGAACCTTCATACTACTGGTGTCATGTCTCCTACTATCACATGCATATATTGCCCCACAATAGATACACTTATACCTAGGCTCATTTGGATCCTCACCCTCTATGATTTTGAAATGATCCCAAACATGAGACTTTTTTTGTGACTTCTTCCTCTTTTTACTGTCTCCCTCCTCTTTTTCGTTTTCAATTTTAGTGCCCAAATTAGGTACATGGGTAGGGCTGGGTGTGAGAGTGGGCAAGGTAATGACCTCTTTAGGCATAGAGACGCTTTCTGTTCAGCAGAGGACTTGTAAGTGCTTTCAGAAGTTTATGTCGGGTGGATGATAAATTTTTCCATCTAGCACACAAATTAACCTAAAAACAGATAACATGTAATTGAGACTAAGCGTAATATATCACATATAACCTTTATGTTTTCAAAATTGAAAAACATAATATATCACATAACAAACAAAAAATCAAAAACATAAAACAAAAAAAGTAGAAACCAGCATAAAAGAAAAAGTCTAACCTTTCTATTTTCAATTGCCTCTTTAGTCTATACTAAAGTATAGACTGAAAATACCTATTCAGTCTTCACTCTTCTTCCTCGGTTGGAAATAAAAAAGCAGAAACCAGCATCAAAATTGCATTAAAAACCACATTTGTTATCAAAAAATCTACATTCATTTTCAAAAAAACCACATTCATTTTCAAAATATTAAACCCTGAATTCCAAACCACATTCGTTTCTAAACCATTGTAAGAACCTCACACGATTAAAAGAAAAAAAAAATGTCCGCATTGAGCCATAACTATTTAGGTCGTGAGATAAATGCTAATGGAGATTGAGCCTAAAACAAAAGTTGAAACATATTTGGCAAACCCAAATTCACATTTACTTATTTCCTTAATGGTTATATTGATCATTTTTCGTCCATTAATGGATATTAATAAATAAAAATTGCAAAAGATAGGAAATGTCCTACCTTCCTCCCAAATCAGCCAATCGAATAAAAAAAAATTCAAATTAATGAAACAAACAAACACCCCAATTCACAAAGTAATAAATTTCAACAAAAAGATTCAAATTTCACAAAACCGTTTATGTTTGGTTTGCTATGATTTAGAGAGAAATAAAAAATAAAAATAAAAATGAAAAACAGGGAGAAGAAGAGGAACTTACGATGAACGGTGAGGAACGGCGAGTGTGAGGAACGGCAAGGAACGGTGACAGACTGAGAAGAAGAAGAGGAACGGAGAATGAAGAACGACGACGAGTGTAAGGATTAGGGATTTAGCATGAAGTGGATGCGAAGCCGGATACGAGGCGTTGACGCGTGAGGATTAGGCTTTTAGGGTGAAGTGGAACGGAGAATACGAAGGAGGAGGCGAGGCGTGAGTGAAGTGAGGCGAGAGACTGAGGATTGGAGGGAGGTGAGAGACAGAGGAGGAGGGAGGCGAGAGACATTGGAGGAGGGAGGCGAGAGACTGAGAGTGAGACAAAAAGACGAAGAGACTGAGAGGGACTGAGGGAGGCCAGCGAAGAGACGAAGTGTTAGATAGATTTAGGAATTAGGGTTACACTTACACAACCGGTCGGGTCGAGGCAATCGGGTTCAAAAAAGACCGCCCCCGCCCCTAACCCGCACAATGTGGGTTGGGACTATTTGAATCCGAATTAAAAAAAAAAAAAACTTAGCTTTCGGGTCGGGTCGGGCGAGTTTGGACTCAATTCTTACACCCCTACCCGATACTATGGAAGGACCCTAACTTGAGGGATAGAAGTAAAACCCCAGTTTTAGAGTAAATTACATTATTGCACTATAAATTTTGATTTCTTACACAATGCATCCCAAATTTTCAATTTTAACATTGGATTTTAAAATTAATAACCATTGAAGTCTAATAATTAACTAACTATTATCAAATTAAATATTTACACATCAAAAGTAAAGATTATCATTTTAATACCATTTCATGTACCTATTTTGTGTCTCAAACCGTCAATAATGTCCGTTAACCATTCGACCTAAATTACTACTGATTTGAAAGTTTAGGGTCCGTTCGGTTTGCTAATTCGAGTTTTTAATTCGAGTTGAGATGTGATGTTGTGCGAGAGCTTTTTACTGTAGCAAAAAATTAGATGTGAGTGTTTCTGAGAGCTTTTTACTGTAACAAAACTTGAATTCTAAACTCGAATTAGCGAAATGAACCGGGCCTTAGTTGTTGAAGTTAAAAATTCAACTGTATTATGTGGAAAACCGAAAAGATAAGGGTGCAAACTGCAATTTACTCGTTTTTGCCCCCGTCACTGTCACTAAACCAACCCGCATTGAGCTTCTTTAGAGCCTTGTAGTCATAGCGCTCCACAAAAGTCCACCTATATGCTCACCCGCCTCTCCCCTCTCCTCCCATCGCCCTCCGCCGCTCGGATGGCGCGTGCCCTCCTACGCGCCGTCCCCGTTCTCCTCCACCCCTCAGCCGCCGTGTCCTCGCGCCGCCTGGGCTTCGACGCCCCTTCTTCGCTGCCGAAATCGTCGCTATTCGGCCGGCGATTGCACGCGCTTTGTGGAGAGCACCGGAGGGCTCCGAGGCCTTGCTCGGGACGAGCATGGGCTGCGCAGAGGCAGAAGAGGGACTATCGGAAGCTCCCGAGGAGAAGACAGCTCAAGAGCAAGGAGAAGGAGTTGGAGCTCTGTGTTAGCATTTGCATCGAAGAAGATTTGCCCGATGATCCTGAAATTTTGGTAATATAATGTGTGTGTGTATATATATATGTGTGTGTGTGTATTATATGATATAATTTGTATATTTATATATAATGTATGTGTATGATGTCTAACTTTACGTAAATTAGGATCTTTTTGTTCAATTTGAGACTGGAAATGCTAAATATTGAAAAATTGAATATTGAAGTTGACATGTGAATACTGATATATGTATATATTATTTGTATATTTACATGTAATGTATGTGTATCATGTCTAGCTTTAGAAAAATTAGGATCCTTTTTGTGCAATTTCAGACTGAAAGTGCTAAATTTTGAAAATTTCAATGTTGAAGTTGACCTATGAATACAGATATGTATGTATAGTTTGTATATCTGCATATAATGTATGTGTAATGTTTTACTTTACATAATGTAGGAAGGCATCGCCACTAATTAGGATCCTTTTTTTGTGCAATTTCTGACTGAAAATGCTAAGTACTAGAAACTTGGATAGTAAAGTTTACATGTGAATATCACAGTCTCTTTGTTATTAGATCCTTTTACGACTAGGTGAAAGCAAGTCGGAAATCATCACTGCTGATGTTTTAGTACTTTTTAGGATCCTTTCTTGTGCAATTTCTGACTGAAAATGCTAAGCATTAGAAACTTGGATATTAAAGTTTACATTTGAATATCACAGTCTCTTTGTTATTAGATCCTTTTACGACTAGGTGAAAGCAAGTGGGAAATCATCACTACTTATTTTTTAAGTACTTTTTTACGTGTGATTTTTTTTATTAGTGCGAGTAAGTTGTATAAATAGTATGTGTTGTGATGTTTATGTGGATGGGAGAGTTTTGGAGGGTAATGGGTAGGAGTCACAAAGGAAGACGTTGCATATTTAGCTGGGAGGCTGGTTTTCCTTTCCTCTGGAGAATGAGGATTTCCTATTGACCATTGAGCACAACAAGCATTTTGCATACCATAAAAAATGATTTTTTTTTTCATTTTTTTTGTTTTTCACGACTACACTGCAGAGCATCGCAGAAATGCTCCGTTTAAATGCGCCAATGGCGATGAAGTTGGCATTTGATGGCTTGGTAGATTCAACGCATAAAACAAGAGATAATGCTATAAGTGATGTTGGTGGATTTGAAAGTGTTGAGTTGTCTGTGCTTCTATGCAATGACGACTTCATTTGCAAACTTAATAAGGAGTGGAGGGACGAAGATCATGCTACTGATGTTCTCTCAATGTCTGATCACATGCCTGGTCTTAACCTTCCAATTGTAAGCACTCAAAGTTTTCTTTCCTTTTCTTTAGACCAAGGATATAACTCGACTAATAGAACTTTACATGCTTTTATAACTATTGCAGCTTATGCTAGGTGACATTGTAATTTCTGTTGAGACAGCAGCAAGACAAGCAGAGGAAAGAGGGCACACTCTTCTTGACGAGATACGAATTCTCATGGTTGGTATAACAACATAATTTGAGTTTCCTTTTATGTTATAATACTCAATAAATCAAGATGGCAAGCAAGTTAATTGTCGAGAAACTAATTTACTGAGGTACACTTACTTTCCTAATAGGCATTATGTAAATTGATAAGGTAATTACTTAAGCCATCTGCAGGTACATGGGTTGTTACATCTTTTGGGATTTGATCATGAGATTAGTGAAGAGGCTGAAGTGGAAATGGAGAAGGAGGAGGAACTTCTTTTAAAAAGTCTCGGGTGGAAAGGGAAAGGACTAATTCAGAGTGCGTATGATGCCGAAACTAATGCTAAATCTCATACGGATAATTCAGATGGTAATTTGACTTTCTATCAGTCAAAGGATCATAGCATTTGTCTTCTAGGCGATATTAAATTCTGACATTCATATCTTCCATTCTTTTTCTTGCTATAACCTTATTTAGTTTAGAGATAACTTATGTGTGAATTGTCAAAAGACAGGAAGAAAGAAGGCAGCCTTCGGTTTTACAAACCAAAGTTCAGCTATATCTTCTGTGATATGGATGGTGAGAGCAAGCTTATGATAGTTTATATCTTCGTTTTCAGCTCATCACAACTTTTTTCCTTTTTAATGTGTTTACTTTTCTTGACATTTAAGGTACACTGCTAAACAGTAAAAGTCTAATTAGTCCAACAAATGCCAAGGCTTTGAAAGAGGCCTCATCAAGGGGTGTGAAAGTTGTAATTGCCACTGGAAAAGTAAGAAAAGGCTTCTTTATCAACATAACTGGAAATTTGCTCCCATTATTCTACATTGTATTAGATAAATACATTAACATACTTGATTTATTTGTAATACTGTTTATTGCTTTAATAATTGGTCACTGGTTGGTGTCCGAGAACAGACTCGTGCAGCTGTTATAAGCATTTTCAAGATGGCAGATTTAGCTGGGAAAGGTGGTATTGTTTCAGAAGTTTCTCCAGGGGTTTTCATACAGGTTTGTCTTCCCTACAAGCCAAATAGAAACGTTTAGGTCTTTTTTCTCCTCATTAAAAAAAGAAGAGATAATTAGTAATTATGTTAAAATACAAAAATACATACTATGATTTGGACCCAATCTACACCAAACGTATATGGTAGATTTTTACTGGCTTATTTTTTAAAATGCTCAGTCAAACTTCAATAAAAAAAGTGCATGATGTAGTTGGATTTTTTTTTTAAAGCCATTTCCGTAAGGTTCCCAGATTGTTAATATTATTACCAGACGGTGTTCTTATCATTCTCTACTTGATTCCAGGGACTACTTGTTTATGGCAGACAAGGCCGGGAAATTTATAGAAGGAATTTGGATCCAACTATCTGTAGAGAGGTAATGGTTCTCATAATTTGACAGTTGATAGTAATTAGTTCTCTTTTATTGTTAGCTACATATGTTGTTACTCGTTTATTAAAGAAAAGAAGCCTACTCTTCATGAATATATTAACAATAATTAGATCTCAGTTAAACAGTTATTACTACCGCATAGGATATCACAAGAACATCAACAGACTAAAGTAGACTAAAATAGCGGCTCATGAATTTTATTGGAACATATGTGCTAAATTCACTGTGACTCAGTTGTCGTATCCTGGCCAATTTTCTCAAGTTTTTAAAGCTCTCTCATTGAACCAGTTTAAATGATGATGGATGTGGGGAAAGGGGTTGAGTTTGACCGAGAGATGACTGTGGGAGTGAAAGACAGTTGGGTTTTAAGTCAGTTTATACCATCTCCCATTTGGAGTTGACTAAAACTCATTCTTAACCCGGAAGTTAAACTGCTGTTTTTGAGGTTTGAATTTTCAATTTAAAGTGGAGTAAACATCATTTAACTTTACGTATATTATTGGCATGCAAGATTTTGTCGGTTTGCTGAAAAATTTATGTCTGACAACGTGCAGGCATGCCTTTACTCCTGGGAGAAGAAAATTCCTCTAGTTGCCTTCAGTGAGGGTCGTTGCTTAACTCTATTTGATCACCCGCTGGTAGAGTCACTGCACACTACATATCATGAGCCAAAGGTATCAATAGTTTCATCACGCATCCAGATCATACTACTTTTTTCTATCAAAATTGTTTTCTTTTCTAAAGAATTTTGTTAATGGTTTGGCAAAAAATAAAATAAACAAGAAACAAAACGAAACAAAAACAGAAGAGGAATAATCTGTTAGTGCGCATGGGAACTTCTAAAGATGACAATGTTTACAGGCAGAGATAGTTTCTTCAGTGGATCAGCTCTTGGCTGCTGCTGACATACAGGTATTCTTATCTCTCTCTCTCTCTCTCTCTCTCTCTCTCTCTTCTTCCCTAGCTAGGAGGCTAGGCTAAATCTCTTTTTTCTTTCCCCCACTTGAAAAGGGCTAGGCTAGTTACATATATTGAGAATTATCCATAATTTTGAGTATTTGTGTACGTCTCTCTCTATGGGCCACCTTGGTATGGCTGATAACAATGCGCCTAATAGTATACATGAGGCCAATGCAAACACTTCCTATAGCATATAGGAGATGCTCCATTTTCACTTGTTGTATAAGACGGTTACTCTTAATTTTCTTTGTTGCTCTTACGCTTTTTTTTTTGTTTTTGTTTTTTTAACTCTTTTGGGAACACTTTGTTTGAGGCTGCAATTGGAAATTAAGTCTTTATATGTTCTAAATGCAAACAATTTCCATGAGCGTCCATGTTTGATTATTTTCACATCCAGACTTTTCTAAGAGCCTTCGCGATTGGTCCTAAACTTGGTTCTGATTTAACAACATAATAAATCTCTTTGCTTTTGGTTCTTATGTGCATGCCCTTTGGATGTACAGAAAGTGCTCTTCATAGACAGTGCTGAGGGAGTGGATACTATTTTGCGCCCATACTGGTCAGAGGCAACCGGAGATCGTGCCAATGTTGTTCAAGCTCAGGCAGACATGCTCGAAATCGTCCCTCCCGGAACCTCGAAAGGGAATGGAGTGAAAATGCTGCTTGATCATTTGGGAGTCTCTCCAAAGGAGGTACGGACAAAGGAAGTTGTTTTAGATCTTTTTTTAATTAAAATTTCTCAAAGTTCTTCCTCTAGAGCGGGAAGATCTTGGAAAGAAATAACAACATTGTTATTTAATATATATGAAGTATTACACGATATTACTTTGGTAGCAAGGATCCAAACTTCCACATGTGGTCACTTCAAGAGAATACTTGAACTTTGGTGGTCCTTGGACCAAAAAACAGCTGGTCAACAAGATATGCTTAATGTTGATCAGTGTTATATGGAATACTTTAGATAAGATTTTAACCAATATGTTGCCACTGTTTCTTTGTAATTCCGCGGTCATTTCCTAATCTTGGTTCCACCAATGCCTGGTCCTACTTCTAGATAATGGCCATTGGCGATGGGGAAAATGATGTCGAAATGCTTGAGCTGGCTTCTTTAGGCGTTGCTCTTAGTAACGGATCGGCGAAGACAAAAGCAGTGGCGGATGTAATTGGCATCAGCAACGATGAAGATGGCGTAGCTGATGCTATCTTCCGGCATGCATTCTGAGCTTCAGTTGCTAGGAAGCAGGATGAGACTTGAGAGTAGAATACCTTATACAATTGAGGAGGCTGACTCTCCTAAATAATTTTGTTGATTCTTTCTTCTCAATTGAATTGTTGGGCGAGCCCACCCAAAAAAATTGAGAAGTTTCTTCAATTTTCACATTGAAATCATCTATGTTTGTACATGATGATGAAGTCGATCTCCATTTACAAAATTTTAAGAATGATTATTAACAACGGAGAAAGGGACAAAAGCTCGTCAGCGATGTTTATGAATTAGCATTTATTACTGTTCCTTTTACATATTGGAAAATCCCAAATAAAGTATCGGTTTACTTATATTATTTAAAAGGATTTTTGGCATTTTTGCCCTTGAAGCTTTAGTGAATTGGCAAGTTGCTCCAGATATGTTAATTTTGGCAAAGTGTTCCAAAGTGCTCTCATATTTTTGGAAGGAAATACCATGATACATATGATGTGAATGTGATGTGTTCTGTCATCATACGAAATTTCAACATTTTCTCTACCTTCAACTGGGTTCAGGTGACTTGCATGACGGCAATTATGTCAACATTTTACTTGTCAAATCAAGTTGGGAGCATTTTACAATGCTCTATTAACCAGGTTTAATTAACCAAAAATTAAAAAATCATGGCTCATTTGTTTCATGGGTTTAAACTCATGATTTTAATTTTGTTATAGTGTTTTTTTCTCACAAAAAATTTAAATTTAAAATGTCAAAATTAAAAATAACTGATTTGAACGCATGAAGCAAACGAGCTCTTAGAGAATAACTTGACCAACCATAAAGGACAAAAGCACCAAATATTCTATTCATAATGTGCTTGCATTTGTCTGCCTTCTACGGAGCAATGGATCAATGTTGGTGAATATAAGCACATTTTGCGTTGATGATGGAACCTAAACTACCAACAAGAATCAGCTTTTCTGGTTATTTTCTAGATGGAATGTCTTGGTTTCCCCGTTAAAAAAAAAAAAAAAAAAAAAAAAAAAAAAAAAAAAAAAACAATACTCCCCCCCCCCGCCATAATGATGGCTCCCCTTGCAGTGTGTTGTCCATACACCAAACCCCTTGTCTCTCCTACTCAGGAGAAAGCAATAAAAATGATTGCAAAATATCGAATCAAATGGTATGCAAGTTTTACAGAGACATTCTTTTGTACCAATGTGCCCTACTAAATTGAATATTTCCTGGGCTTTTCAGAAAGGATTAAATGTTCTTAAATGCACATTAAATAATTAAAGAAAAAAGAGGCCCCAAAAGGTTGATGATCTTCATAACTCATAAGATTCACCCCCAAAAAGTTTCTGGTAGTATCTGGTGCTCGTTTATTTGCAATTTAAATTGAAACGACAGCTCAAAGTCTTGGATGATACTAAAGAAGTGGCAGAACCTCTTCTTGTATTTTTCTTTGATATGATAGCCTTTGGGGACTGAAATGACGGCCTATGGCCTCTCTTCACAAAAGGGATTTCTTTCTTAGCCAAATCTTCTACACATTTCACCTCTGAAAGTGATGTGAAAGTCCTCGCCTTTCCATTATAATACTTTGAGAGCCCTTTTCTGCAAATAAAATGAAGACCAAAAGTCTTTTTTTGAGCATGAAATTTGTTGGTTTTTTTTAGACGTGGAATTACTGTTAGGCTATCTCTACAGATCTGGTCAAGTTTTGAGTTGAAAAAAAAAAAAAAACTTACTTTATGGGAAGTTGTGATGTCATTGGCTCGGAAAACTCATGCAGATCATGACTCTCTGGTGATGAGCAAGTTGATGATGATGATGCATCATCAGCAAGCATGTCTGATGAAGATGCTGATCCAATGGAGCAACTAGTCGATTCTTCAGAGCTGCAAGTTGTTGATTTGAACTGAAAATTGGCACTGCAATCTTCCTTGATATTCCAGTAATCAATAATTTTGAGATTGAAATCACGGCCTGCTTTAACTGAAATATCAAATGCTTTACCCATGTTCTAAACTAGAAGGAAGCTCCCTTTTGCTATCTTATCAATTTAGGCCTTTCTATGGAGCATATTTATAACTGATGTTAGGAAACTATACAAGAGTGCGTTATAGTTCATGCATAGATAAGACTTACTTGTTTTAATATTTTCCTTAGTTGCTTTATGACATTCTCTTTGAGTATATTTTCTGTTATTTAATTAGATTGTTGTATCCAATGAAAATGCTTGGAGGAAGCTATGCAAGACACTTTTTTATGCGTCACTATTCATAATTTTATAAGTCATTTTTTATGACTCAGTTGGTTATTTAATTTTAGTACTCTAAAAAGCATCTCACCAATAATATTACATTACGCCAGTTAAAAAAAATAACACTTTTTAATTGACACATATTTTTTTATTTGAATTTGATTAGATGACGTAATATAATATGATTAATTAAATGCCTATTTTAAGAGTAAATTAAAAATTAAACCGTAATCTAAATCATTTTATGTCCTCATTTAGAGAATATATCACATACATCAAAAGTCTACAGACGAGTAACTTGGACGGTTTGGTAAAAGTTAAAGATAAATTCCTAAGAATTGATGCAAAGTTTATGAAAACGTCAAAGGGAATTTTTTTTCAAGGCACTAAGTCCAATGTAATTAACATCGCCACTTCTGACTTATCATAAAGCATCATCACAAAAAGATTCTAGACTTTATCAATTTTGTCACTAACTTTACAAGAAAGTTTTTATCTCAAAGTCAGCTGCCAAGTATCTTTTGGCCTATGCGACCATTTTTAGCAATTAGTTTTATTGGTTATGTATGGAATATGAACCTTGGAGTCCCTACACCAAGTATTCATGTCTCGTCATCTCAGCTGCGTTTTCCAGTGTATAGTAAAGCTCTTTTAACTTGATCCGTAGAAGAAAAAACACTTTTTTGTAGTGCGACCTGTGAGGAGGTGATGTCTCACGATTTAGGACACTTGGCGATATTTTCTAGAGAATTCTATAGCAGAATATAAAAATGTATATATTTTTAATTTTTATCAAATTATATCAACTTTTTACATTGTTTTTTATATTTTTTTATCTGACATCATATGATTATTCAGTACTGTTTCATACCATACAAACAAGGGTTATTCTGCTCTTTTTTTGAGTTAAAAACTCAAAAAAAAAAAAGCTATAATTTTATTTAATTTTATATTCTTTTTGAACTTGAGTTTAAGATTAAAACTCAAGTTCGAGTTTCTGCTTCAACTCGAGTTTAGAAACTCAAACTCAAATTAATGAATAATAATTTTTCTATTCTTAAAAACGCTATAACTTTTTCGTTTTAATTCTGATTGAGATGATTTTTTTTATGCGTTCACAACAAAAAGACGAATAAAACCTCACCCATACCCTATTAAAAATTTTCCATCAGCATTGAGTTTTTATTAAAATACTATCTAAATACAAATTCAAGTTTTGACTCACTCAAACACAAACTCAAAAAGATTCTTATCTCAAATCATAACTCAAATGTACACAACCAAACACAAACTCAAGTTACAACTTCAACTCAAGTTATAACTCAAACTCAACTCAAAATCTACACTCAGTCACCTAACTCAAAAAGGACAAAAGAACAGCCCCAAAGTTCTTCGTGTTTGTCATAAAAATCTTTGGGGTAGTTCTTTTACATTTTTGAGTTAAGCATTCTTGATTTGAGTTTGAGTTATAACTTAAGTTGAAGTTATAACTTGAGTTTGTGTTTAGTTGTGTACATTTGAGTTATGGTTTGAGATAAGAATCTTTTTGAGTTTGTATTTGAGTGAGTCAAAACTGAAATTTATATTTAGATAGTATTTTAATAAAAACTCAATGATGATGGAAAATTTTAATAGCGTATATGGGTGTGGTTTTATTCGTCTTTTCGTTGTCAACGCATAGAAAAAAAAATCATCTCAATCAGAATTAAAACGAAAAAATTATAGCATTTTTAAGAATAGAAAAAATACCGTTCATTAATTTGAGTTCAAGTTTCTGAACTCGAGTTGAAGGAGAAACTTGAACTCGAGTTTTAGTTCCAAACTCGTGCTCAAACTTGAGTTCAAACTTAAAAGAACATGAACTTAACTCAAATTGCATTTTTTTAACGTAATTTTACAATTGCAAGGCCAATTTGACGTAATCAACCCTCAAAATTTATAGTTCAACAACATCTAGTGAAGGATGATTTCTTATGAAGCTGATTTAGAATAAAAATGCCATAGCTTTGAAAGCGAAAATAATGACATAGACTTGGATGAATAAACATGTTTCTTATATTAAAAACAATTAAGGCTCGTTTACTTCATGCGTTTAAATCAATAATTATTGATTCTGACATTTAAATTTTAAATTTTTTATTAAAAGAAAAGACTATAACAGAATTAAAACTATGAGTTTAAATGTATAAAACAAATAAACCCTTAAACAAGACACTAGAAACCCTTCCATACTTTGGGTAGTTTTTGTTCAGAAACCATTCAGGAGAACATGTATAAGACCATAACAGCATTACTGAATTGCATAATCGCGCATGACAATTGAAGATCCACTCTGTTTGCTCTTCAAAAGCAAAAGTAACAATGCGTCCAAAGTGACTACATAAAGCTCTTTTGTTATTCATTACCACCCATAAGGGGGAAAAGAGAGGAAGCCCAAATTGTTTTTACTATTTAACTTGCTCGACCAGGAAAAAAAACACACACACTAGGCGAAGCGGGAAGTAAACGCTGCCATAAATACAGAAAACAAGCCTTCTCTGTTTTTTTTTTCTTTTTTTTTTAATCGGCACAAGCAGCGCCTCCACGTGCCATGTCAAAGTACTGAATTGCGAACTTTTGCAGTTTACAGACTTGAGAATTGCCGCGTATCAGTTTTGTCGTCTCAATGCTTCTTCAAACTGGGAATTTCTTCTTGCACACTCTAAGATAGTTTTATCAGCAGTGATGAAGTACGCAGCAATTGATGCTGTTCAACAAGTAAAAGGAGCACGTTAGGGTTCTAAGAAATTGACAATCCTTGAATGGCTTTGCATTGTAACCACATGAAAACAACGAACTCGACCGTTAACAAGCCGCAAAACATATTAATCTCATTACAAAGATTTTACATTTACAAGTTTGATGGAAAAGGACGAGTTAAAAATTTTGAGTATACCAGCTGATATAATAAGGGCTTGAGCAGTATAATTGAGGTTTGCCTTCGCCCAAGGAAACACCCGAACAGCAATCAACTGAGAACATAAGGAAACAAAACCATCAAAAATAAAACAAAAGATCTACATTCTTCTTTTCAACGAAAACATAGTAGTTACTAAGATTGCACGCCACTCTTTTTATCAAAATTCAACTAATCAAAATTGTCTTTGAAAATTTCTGAAATTAAAACCAACAACGATAATACCCCTTAATTTCTGGATTTAATGCATTATTTTTTAATTTGATGTCAATATTAGTTTTCCTTTAAGATGCATCCCAAGCCTTCTCTTTTCTTTTCTTTTCTGCACGAGGTCCTTTTTAAGAGTAATTTCTATTTTTAGAATTGTTACATATTAAACAGCAAAGGGCACTGCCACCCGTCCTGAGCTTCTAGTATCCTCCAAGAGGGAAATGCTATTAGCCTAGTTTCTTTTTGGCTGGCTGAACGTAGCTTTATGCTCTTGAATCTTCCTATCACTTCCTTTTGAATAAGCTAATAACAGTGAAATCAAACTCTTCCATTTCAGGTCGGGTTAAAGAAGGGTGTCATTGGGGTATTCACCTAGCTCCCTAGCTTCCAATATTCCCACCTGAGCGGGATCAAAGGGGATGAGTTATTCTCGTAGTTCATGCCGAAGTCAGGCAGGTATAGAGGATCAAGGGACTGTACTCGCCCTTCATCCCTCTTACATTCAACAAAAGCAATAGCAAAGAAAGCAGGCGCAGCGCAACTAGGGGAGCCATTCCATTTATGGCGAGACATCTTCCCTTCTTTTTTTGGCTTGCACATTTTAGTAGGCTATTCGCCCCCTTTCCTTGTTTGAGAGACTAAGAGCACTGAATCATTCGAAAGATGAAAGATTTTAGTTCCGTTTGGAATTGACTTAGAGAGGTGAGAGCTCTCACGGGAGTGCGTTCTCTCCCTCCCACTGAACTAATGTTCGTTCGTGGTCCACCCCAACAAGTTACTCTCACAAAGCAAGAGAATCACAGCTGCTAAGTGCTAAGAGCTAAAAGGTCTTTGAAGCTGCCTCCCTAAAGAAAGAGAGCCAGTCCCTCAAACAAGGAAAAAGATAGGTTTGAAAATGGTCGGATTAGCAGGAGGAAGGGCGGCCCCACCCTTTCAGGTGTACATACGTAAATAAGAAGGCTGGTTATGGCCTTTACTTGATAGGGCTCCTTCCCATCTATCTTGACCGGGAAGAGGGGGGAAGCCCTTGCCTTTGTTGATCCACTTGAAGAGAGTTAGCACGTGCACGACCCTGCTACATCGTGATCATTTATTCCCAAGCGATAGAGAAATGTTTTAAAAGGTGGAATCGGGCCTCGAGGCGTTTTTCCTTTACGGGCGAGGCGTAAGCCTCAAAAAATGCCTATAAAAAAATAAAAAATAAAATAATAGTAACAAAAACTAAATCCATACTTAATAATTATTAAAAACAAGAAATTTAACCAAACACCCACATAAAGAAAAGTCTATTTCACTACTAGAAACGTAAAAAAGACTAAATAATTATCAAATCCTAATATCATAAGGTTCATAATGCACGTGAATGAGAGGTGAGGTGCGAAGAAGAAGACGGAGAGATCGGCTGTGCTGGTGGGTCTACTTCTTTTCTTAAGGTTTTTTTCTACTCATTTTGGGCCTGACTACTTTGGGCCTTTTAAAACTGTTGGGCCCTCATCTTTTGGGTTTAATAAACCCTCCAGAATCCCCATTCCAATGAAGTGGACGCCTCAATAACCACCTGAAGCGCCGCTCAAAGGCGTGCGCCTCAAGTGGCTGAGGTGCACGCCTCAACTCCTACCCTGTAAGGCGTAGGAGTTGAGGTGCTTTTCGAGCGCCTCGCCACGAGGGGAGCCTCAAGGCGTGCGCCTCAGGCGCTTTTTAAAACCTTGCAATAGAGAATACAAAGCACACATTATTATAATGAGCATAAGGTAAACAATCTATAACAGATTGGAGTAGCCTTGTGTGTGTTATCTTAATGACAACATAAGGTAAATAAACTATATCAAAATAAAGTCTGTATAAGAAACAGAGAGCAACACTAACTAGATGGGGATAACCACAGCCACAAAGATCTACTCAACTGAACCTAAAGTTCATAACCATATAGGAATCAAGTTTTTGTTGTCATTATTATAATGACAACACTATTATCAGCATACTGGTTCATCAGTTTTAATCTCACTTAAACCCGCCGTATAAAAACTGAAATCCATTTGGGAAGTTCTTGCAAAATACACATTCAGGGCCTTTGACAAACAAAGATTTTTTCTGGCACATATCTACTGTATTGAGCCTGGAGAAAACACCAATCCTTATGGCTATCATTGGCGGCAAGAAAACAGAACTTGCGGATAAAAGAATAAATATGCCATGGCCAAGAGGAAAAGAAAGAGTCTTTAATTGTATCCCGTAGCCGGGGATACTCATCATTAGAGAATTAGTGCCCCTCTCAAAATCCCTTATGACCTCGCCCCCTCAAGTTCAATAGCAACGAGAGAAACCCAAAATGAGTACAACAGTTATCGAACAAAAGCTGCCTAAAGCTTTTACGAATTTTCACATGCAATGAGAATGTAAGTTAACAAAAGTGAGAGCAGCTCCCGGTAGTTCCAAACAAATAGTGGATCCTATCATCTACAATTTACGGTTATATATTTCCATATCCCATCCCTCCAAAATTCCTTTGATCTATACACTAACAATAAGCAAAAAAGGAAATAAAAATTGAAACTTCAATGAAGATCAATTGGTACTAAATGCAAAGAACAGAAAATCATAAACACATACTGTGGGGACCGCACTGGCGACACACGCAATGGAAGCTGCCTTGAATCCGGCACGGAGACCTTCTGCAAAATTACGCAACCATGAGAAATAATGATGCGTGCACGCCTATCTGTTTGGCTGCTGAGAAAATGCCAGCCGAGTGGAAAAATAAGAAACAACAGCTCTGAGTGAACTTCACAACTCAGAGTAATCTTCAAATTTGACAGCAAACAAGAACAAAAAAAGAAAAATTCCATAACATTAACATACAGTTTGATCAAAATCAATCTACCTGAGGATTTTTACAAATTCATCTTCGATTCCTATATTTTTTCACATACAAAATTGCATCGAATTGATCCTAATAACGAATTCAAAATTCATGTCAAATCCAAATCTTCTTTAATTTCTCGGCGAATAAATCTAGAAAAACAATTGATCGATACCAACCTTGAGTGCAATGCCTAGCATTGGAGATCTTCCGTTCTTCGATTGGCGAAGGAATCAGCGAGGCTTCTCTGCGGTTCGCCCAAAAGTCCCTCATTTCCGACGGAATCCCCATTCCGAGCACTGGAATTAGCTCGCTAATATTGAACTACAGAAGAAGAAGAAGAAGAGAGGGAGAGTTGTGTCGTAGTTTGAGACGGCCTTCTCATTATAAAATGCGTCGTTTGTTTTAATGAATCGAGTGAGTAGCGCCCGCCATCAACACGCGTGCGTAATGCCAGTGTGCGCCGCCTCTTCGAAAGTTCTACCAACGCGTCTTGCTCTTTGGACACGTCTGTCTATATTGCATTGCAAAACTTTTTTTTGGGTAATTTACAAATGGTCTCTAACTTTATTAGGTGACAATTTCATCTTTAATTTTTTTTTAGCAAAATGATATTCAATCTCTTTAAACGGGTACAATTTAGTTCAAACCGTTAAATTTCATCAAATTTTTAACAAAATTTGTCACGTGACTCATCATGTGACCCTTTTACAAGAGTTATTTTCATAAAATCACGATTTTTCTTTCTTTTTTTTTTCAAATAAATTGAAAACTAAAAATATCCCTTTCTCCCTCTTCCTGGGTTTGTAATTTGCAGAGGCGGCCCCTTGCCTCAATCGGGTTCTCATGGTTAAACACTTGCTCGAAGATTCTGCCATGGGTAAACTTATTCTCTGTGTTTATCTTTGAATACAGTTGCTGAAGTGAAATATGACCCTTAAGATATGTATATCTTTTTTTTTTTTTGAAGTGACCGAAAATTTGGACATGTGCCAAAATGGGGAATTGCAATTTAATCGCTCGTTGTTGCAGAGACCGGGCTCTTAACATGTAATCAAGTTCCTGATTTTTTTCTTTTCTTCTCTGTTGTTGAAACTCGTTGATGATTCTGAGGACTACCCAGATTGAGAAGTCGCGGGAAACTCTTGGTTTCCCAGGAAAAATGCAAGATTAATCATCCATTATTGGTAAGAATCATGGGTTGCATTTGCTCAAAAGGAGCATCAGGAAAAAAAAAATCACCCATTGGAGGTCAGATCATTAGGGATGGGGCTCGTCGGGTCTGGGCTGGTCACGGATGGGGCTCGCTGGAGGTGGAGAGGAG
The DNA here is from genome assembly GCF_000414095.1 of Morus notabilis. Taxonomy (NCBI): domain Eukaryota; kingdom Viridiplantae; phylum Streptophyta; class Magnoliopsida; order Rosales; family Moraceae; genus Morus; species Morus notabilis. The sequence goes on along the minus strand of NW_010360713.1, from coordinate 39,088 downwards.
GAAGAAGAAGGCCATGGTGTGAGGTTTTGATGGCATTTTTGTCTTTTAATTGAAAAAAGAAGGCAGAGAATCTGTTAAAAATTTGACGAAAAGGATTAAATTACACCCGTTTAAAGAGGTTGGGGTTGATTTGTAAAAAAAAAAGAATTAAGGACCAAACTATCACTTATTAAAAAGATTGATGATCATTTGTGTAAATTACCATATTTTTTAGGATTTTTTCCGACCACCAGAAGTTTTATTAGCGATTAAATCTGTATAAAAAATTATACATTTTTCATATTTTTTTAATCTCATTTAATTTTGACTAGATTTAACGATGCAAAAATTGATCCTACTGACCGGAAGCATTGCAAAACTAAATTCTAAAGAAATTTTTTAGTTTCTAATTAATTAATTAAGAAAATTTTTATTTCTTAAAAAAAATGATCTCATAATACTACGAAAATGTTATTTTAGAACTTAAAAGATACTTATTTAATATTATAAAAAATACATAATATTTTTTAGATATTTCAATATAATAGAAAGTTATTTAAAATTATTTAGAGTTCGTTTAGTTCGTAAATTTAAACGGAAATTTTTTTTTAAAAATTTTATAAGAGAAGATATTATAATAAAAATGTTTGAACTATTGTTTACCTAAGATCTCATGGCATAGTTAAAGCTTCTCCGAAAGCATCATAAGATCTTTTTCTTTTAATTTGTTAATAATATTATGTCACGTTAATTAAAATAAGATATTTTAACTTACATATTCTTTTAATCGATGTAATTAGTGATCTTATTTGACAATGTTATTTTGATTTGTGTGTATGTTGATATTATCAATACGGAGGTGAATTAAACCATCTTATAAGTTATAAACTTGTAAATAAAGATTCGTTTTCGTTTCCCTGCGCTAGACCGCACACAAAATTCCTCACCTTCGCGCCACACTGCAAACACGAACTTCTTTTCACTTCACTACGTAGCCGAGTCAACCCAGTCGCCCCAACTCGCCCTGGCTCTTCTCCACGGCCACACCAACAACCACCCAAGGCTCACCCACCTCCTGCTAAAATGCGCTGCCAAACTTACAATGCGCCATCTCTACCAAATCCAAGCCCAGGTCACCGCCCACCCCATCCCCTCCCTCGACCCCAACCTCGTCGCCGTCAAGCTCATCGGCGTCTGCGCCGCCCACGCTAACGTGCGCCACGGCGTCCAAATCTTTGCCCACTACCTCCCAACCCCCAACATCTTCGCCTACAACGCCGTCCTCAAAGCCTTCGCTCAACACAACGACTGGGACAACACTTTCCGTTGGTTTAACCGCCAATTGCTCGACCCGAATGCTCCGATTCCCGATGAGTATAGTTTCACTTCTGTTCTCAAGGCCTGCGCCGGGCTCGGGGCAGCCGCCGAGGGCCGGAAGGTTCACTGCGTCGTGACTAAATATGGGTGTGACGGGAATCTTTTTGTTCGGAATTCGCTTGTTGCTTTTTATTTCAGAATTGGTTGTTTTGATATTGCGCACGAGATGTTTGATGAGATGCCTGTGAGAGATGTTGTGAGCTGGAACACTTTGGTTGCCGGGTATTGTTTGAGCGGGCGGGTTGGTGATGCCCAGGTTGTGTTTGATGGAATGGTAGAGAGGAATTTGGTGTCTTGGTCGACGATGGTGAGTGGGTATGCGAAGGCGGGTCATTTGGAGGAGGCTAGAAGGCTTTTTGACGAGATGCCGGAGAGGAATGTGGGGTCGTGGAACGCAATGATTGCCGGGTATGCGCAGAATATGAAGTATGCTGAGGCGATTGAGTTGTTTAGGCGGATGCAGGGTGTAGAGGGGTTGGTTCCGAATGAAATAACGCTTGTTAGTGTGTTGTCTGCTTGCGCTCATCTTGGTGCTCTTGATTTGGGGAGGTGGGTTGATAGGTTCATAAGGCGGAAAGGGATGGAATTGAGTCCGTTGTTGGGCAACGCATTGGTGGATATGTATGCAAAGTGTGGATGCATAACAGAAGCCAGAAGGATTTTCAACACGATGCAGGAGAGAGATGTGATATCCTGGAGTGTTATTATTACAGGATTGGCCATGAATGGACACGCGAGTGAAGCTCTCGAGCGCTTTGATGCAATGATTGAGCACGGCATGAGGCCAAATGATATTACTTTCATGGGGTTATTGACAGCCTGCACTCATGCTGGCTTAGTAGACAAGGGGCTTAGGTACTTTGATGTGATGGATCGGACATATGGAATTGTCCCCAAGGTTGAGCACTACGGGTGTGTGGTTGATCTTCTCAGCCGTGCTGGCCGCCTTGATGAGGCGGAGAAGTTGATCATCTCAATGCCCGTGAAATCTAATGTCATTGTCTGGGGTGCACTGCTTGGAGGTTGCCGGATTTACAAAGATGCTGAAAGAGGAGAACGTATTGTGCATCGCATTCTTGAGCTAGAATCTGATCACTCTGGAAGTTACGTTTATCTTGCCAACATGTACACTTCAATGGGTAGATCAAAAGATGCTGCTAAGTGTAGGCTGAGAATACGACACAACGGAGTGAAAACACCCGGTTGTAGTTGGATAGAGGTGGATAACACAGTACATGAGTTCTTCATGGGGGACTTATCACATCCTCAGTCAGACAAGATTTACTCTATGATAAGAGAACTTAGGTGGAAGATGAAGCTAGCGGGGTACAGACCAAAGACGGATCTGGTGGTGCACAATGTAGATGAAGAAGAGAAAGAGGATGCTTTATCCTTTCATAGTGAAAGGCTGGCAATTGCATTCGGGTTAATTAGTACTATCGAAGGAACAACAATTCGCGTTGTCAAGAACTTGCGAGTTTGCAAGGACTGCCATGATGCAACAAAGATAATCTCTAAAATTGTTAACCGAGAGATTGTTGTGCGAGACCGAAGCCGCTTCCATCATTTCAAATATGGTAGATGTTCTTGCAATGATTATTGGTAGCAACGGCGAAGTTCTCAAGTTGGAGAGTTTTGAGGGCCAGGAAATGCACCAAAGATGGTTTCTCCATTCCTCTGCATGGCCAAGCATGAGAGTTTTTCTCATATATGTCCCTCAAATGAGAACGCTTGATAAGCAAATTCTGCTGAACTTTCCCAACAAAGAATGAGTTCAAGTCTTACTCAGCCTTCTCTCTCTTACTAGATTAATTTCATAACGGAGCTCCAACCAAGTCCTTGGCGATAGTTTTCCAACCAAGTCCTTGGCAACGCAGCTGTTGGGCCCGTTAGTGTTATACACAACGCATAGTTTTCAAGGAAAATCGTTTTTTGTTTGTTTTCTTCCTGGTTCTAGAAACGAAAAAAGGGGGAAGAAAGAACGAAAGAAAAATGAAAAAACACATTTCTTCATTCATTCCATTGTAATTGGTGAATTTCAAAATCAATATTATGGAAAAGCACGTATAGATTGCCTGTTATAGACTGTGATACAAGTGCCAGCGTATCTTTATATCTAAACCTATAATAACTGGTGATAGGTGATAATTGCTATACATCAGGTAACCCAGTTGTGTAAATCATGAGAAAAGCTGGAACAACAGAATCAGTGGTGCTGTGATTAGGGGATTTGTTGTAAATGACTGAATCCCAGAAGTTCCTCTCTCTCTCTCTAACAAAACATTGGTGATTGAGCAAGGGAAGAGACAACTATATGAATCATGAAAGATCCTCAACTAAGATTAAGAACATGTGGTTTCAAGTCAAAGATCCATGTGTCTGACAAAACAGACCAAACAGCATAAAGTTTTCCATTAATCACCCACCAAATATTGTTGCAGACAAACTCCAGCCTATACGTTCAACATAGATAACACTTTTACAGAAAATGAATGTCCAAGAAAGGGGAGGGAAAAATAAAAAGGAAAAAGAAAGAATCGTAAATTCAGAACAGTTTCATTCACAAAGCCAATCACTTTTCCAGGGATTTGAGGATGAGAAAACAAATGATCCATACATAAAGGATCACTTTTCCAAGTGGCAATAACTTCTTTTCCACACCAAGCTCTTCACAACTTTAGAGTAAAAATATCAACTGTGATATCTGCAAAGTTCATTTCAGAAAATTTAATAACCTTCTAGCAAAGCAGGAAAAAGAGTTCCAACTACCAAATAATAAATAATGTTGTGTACTAGAAGTAATGATTATGAACCTACTTACCAGAGCCACATTACACAACTACAGGCCCTGCTCAACTAGATAATCTCCAAGCCTCTCCACAATCATATTGCACTGACCAGGAGCCATAGGCTCCTCGTATATGCCAATGATCAAGGCCTGATTCGTCTTCTTAATGGTGACACCGCCAGAGCCCTAAAACGCGAAAGATGAGTCAGTAAAACCACATGGAATTAATGAAAAGGGGAGTCCGAATCAACTAGCACCACCACTGGTTCTCGATTGCCACTACTCCAAGAGCAACAAGGTGAACTGAGAACACGTGAAATACCCATAGACGTCACTTTTTCTTATACAAATAAGAATTTCTGAGTAGGATACCAGGATTTGAGACCTTCAAATCCTATGAAGGGATGACAATTTTAGTCATGAGTCTCGTAACGTGACAACACAACTCGAAACCCGCACAGAGTTAGTAGGCTTGGGTACACAATATGCGCTTCAGATCAGAACCGGTTTTGACACAACTAACATGATTAATCAACTCAAAGTATTGTTTTCGGATTCACTATTCTAAACAATTAACTATATGTGTTATATGATATGACTCGTTAAATACATAGAGTGTGAATTTTGAAGTCAACGATCAAAATGATTCGACATAAAGCTGTTGAATTAATAATATGAAGGTGTTTCATAACCCATCATAGATGCTAAATCCTCACCTTCTTTCCTCGTATAACAGCACCTGGTTCGCCTTGGATGACCATGTATTTTGTGCCACCAAGGAATAATCCAGTTGGCGCAAGCGTTCCAGGCTCCTCAAAATCTTTATTAATCGCCGCTATTTCTTCAGGCTTAAACTATAATTGCAACAAAATAAGTAAAAATTAATTACAGTTAATTTCGATCAAAATTCAAATCCATAAAGATAAATAAATAGAACTCACATCCCACTTGAAAACAATCTCGTACATGCATCTAGATGCTCAATTTACGCAATCAGCCACACAGAAACAATAGTCAATATATGAAACCCAGAAAAAAAAACCGGGGTTTGATCGGATTGAAGGAATCGAAACCGATCAACCTCAGATCTAAAACAACCAGATAAAACTAAAACCATGTGAAATGAAAAGAAACAGGAAAAGAAAAGGAATTTAGGATTTTCTGAGATGTACCTGGGGAAAGTTTTCGCTCTGAGCCCAAACGCTGCCGTCTTGGCCGATGATCGCGGCGGCGGAGAGGCGGTTGCCGTCGATTTCGCACAACAAGTGGTCGTCGACGTACGCTTGCCACGACATCTTCGTATCGAACAACTGATCCTCCTGGGTTTTGTTCAGATTAGATGATTTTTCGCTCTGAGATTTGGGTTTGGTTTTTGTAGAAGAAAGTAGTGAAGAAGTTTCTGGAGCTGGAACTGGGTTGAGGAGGAGGAGGAGGGGAAAATGGATGACAGAGAGAGACAGTTCGGTGATTGTCTGGCGATGCCAAAGTGAGTGGTGACCTTGACATTTGCTATCGTGACAGCCCTACTGTCGCATACTCCTACGTGGCGCCATTTTAGTTGCCAATCATGTCAATTCGGTCAAAATACGTCTGAATTGGCTAATCCACGATTTTTTTTTTTAAAAATAATAAAGAAGCTTATCCAAACTACAATAATTTTAATATATATAATACCAAATTGAACCTGCAACTTCCACCTCATCCCGCGGGTGTAATTCGGCTGGGTAGGCTCGGGTTGGACCGAAAAATTAGGTCGAGTTGCACTGTGTGAGTTAGGAAAATTTTAGGCCGCAATATCCTCATAAGCCCACAAACCTGTAACCTATCGGGTGATCTCGGGTAGGCTCAAGTTACTCGGACTACTCGGGTTACTCTAAATCAAGAAAACCTAATAGCAGCCCATTTATGCCAGCAACCTTATTGTGAAAAATTGGGCCATTTATGCCAGGCCCAACAGCCCATTTACTCTGAGTAAGAGACTTTTTTGCGCCAATTACCTGAAATTTTAAGAAGACAGAAAACTGTACCAGAAAAAGAAGATAGCTGTCAGTCTATCAGATAAGGTGGGGAAATAAAATCTGCCAACGTGGAATCCTAAACACCAATACATAGTGAACAAGTGGGCTCCACATCGGTTATCATGCCAACGTGGCACAACCAACAAAATCACATCTGATGCATAAAACCAAGAAAAGATCTTGTACTCGACAACTCCAAAATCCATTTCACTCCCTTCCCCGGTCTCACCATTTCCATGGCTGCCTCAGCCTCTTCTTTGGCAATATTGCCCTCCGGGTTCAGAGGCTCAAAACAAAAATCTTTGATCTTCGCTCAAAACCCACGAATAATTTGGTCTTTTCAGTTTCATCAAGCTCTAATTCTCATCAGAAAAAGTCATTCAGAGTCTTGGCTTCAATTTCAGTCTCTGACCGTCCAGTCCAAAGTAGTCCTGATGATTTTGTTGCTTCTATTCTTTCCAAGGTAATGGGTGTTGTTTTTGATAACCGTCCAGTCCGAAGTAGTCCTTATTTTTAGGGTTACTTACACGGGCAGGTCGGGGCAACTCGGGTGAAAAGTTGTCTGGCCTGCGGCCCAACCCGCAAATTATGGGTTGGGCCTATTTAAATCTAAAATTTTTAAAAACATATATAACCCTATATTTTTAGGTCGGGTCAGACATGTTAGTCGGGTTTGGGTTCAATTCTTACATCCTAACCCTGACTAAGGCTTAGTTTAGTATTGTTTTTTTCTCTCAAAATCAGCTTCTATTTGTAACATAAGCTGATTTTAATGTTTAGTAAATCTCCTTAAAAGTGTTTTTTTAAGAATTTTTCAAGAATCTACAGCCAAAATCAGAACCAGCCTAAAGACAACTTTAGCTTTTAGATTGTGCGGGAATCAACATAGTACAATTAATGAAACTTTCATAATACCCATAATACCCCTAATAAAATTTAAAATTTACAATCTTCTCAATTTAAAATTCAGACTCGTAATATAATATAATAGTAATATTGTAACAAATAATATCATAATAATATAATTATATTTATTATATT
>NW_010360713.1:30293-31348 GCF_000414095.1 Morus notabilis | reverse complement strand
TATATTATATATCATAATTATATAATATATTATATAATAATATTTTTTTTGTATTATATTAAATATAATAATAACTATATATTATATTGTAATTATATATATTATATTATAGTATAATATAATATAGTCGTAATTTTTAACTATCCACAGCAATTTAACCTCATAATTTACTAAACGTTATTACACTGATTTTGAAACCAGCACAGCTATTATAATTAGAGATGTCAAATGGGCCGGGCCGTCCATGGACGGCCCGGCCCAACCCGTAATAGTGTCGGATTCGGCACGGCCCATTTCACTACTATTACGGGCCGTGCCAGCCCGGCACGTGTAATGGGCTAGGACTGGGCCTCAACTTCTCAGCCCACGGCCCAAGCCCGTGGAGGCCCACGGCACGGCCCGTGTTCGGCTCAGCACAAGCCCTGATTCGGCCCTTGTTCGGCCCGGCCCAAGCCTGCGAAACGGCCCGTGAAACAACCCATTCTAAATCCTCTCGTGGGCCCTTCGCAGGCTGAACAGGCAGCACGTGACGGGCCTCCCATTTGGCCCGTCACGGGCCTCCCGTTTAGCCCGTCATGGGCTTCCTGTTTGGCATGTGACGAGCCTCCTGTTAGGCCCACGAAGGGCCCAACGGCAAGAATCCGAAAATCCACCCTAAATCCTCTATAAATACCCCTTAATTCTGTTGGTCTCCGAATCGAATTCGGATGCGGAAGCGCGGTGGTGCGGGGAAGAGGTGGATCGTGTATAACAAAAATTTTCATAAATCTTTTGAGATACTCTATAGATTATATTAATTTATGTACGAATAAATTAATCTCATTAACTTATATATATCAAGAACTCAATCAGAAAAAATACCTGGAAGCCGACTCGGAAACAGTCCTTGCTCCAATCTTTATGTTTAGAAAACCAATGTCTTCCACGTCAATTACTAGAATCTATGAAGACGTGTGTGTGGGCACACATGAGACAAAACGGGTTACAATAAACACTCAAATTTCCACAAACACCATCGCATGCACGATGTGAAATTTTTGGAGAAAATTTTTTTC
>NW_010360713.1:29850-30265 GCF_000414095.1 Morus notabilis | reverse complement strand
CTTAGGGCTGAAAAATTGTTTCTAAAATTTCTATAGAGAAATTTCGGCTACCTCTAAAATTAGGGCAAAAAATCATTCTGAAAATTGTCTCAAAAATAGTATTTATAGAGTAGAAGTCAAACTTCTAGAAAGAATCCAATCTCTATCTCCAATTTGAATTTCGAACCAAAATTCTCCTCTATCCCTTATCCCTTGTGGCCGGCCATGCTAGGGATTCCTATCCCTGTGTGTGGCGCCAATACTGGATAGGGAAGGAAGAAAAAATCATCCTTTATCCTGTAGTCCAATTTTATTTCAAATTCAAATTCAAATTTAAGTCAAACTTAAATTAATTTGAATTTCTAAATTGAACAACTTATCAAATAAGTTTAAATGGATAAATCTAGATGTGTTCAAATTCAAATTTAAATAATCA
>NW_010360713.1:0-29329 GCF_000414095.1 Morus notabilis | reverse complement strand
GACCATCGGTAGACTCAATTAGAATTTCTATACTTAACGGAAATTATTAGAAATTCATACTGTGTCTGTGTCATTGTTCCACATAATCTCATTATGCGAAATACACTCATTAAATATCTCACCATATTAACAGTGCAGATAACACCGTTCCATTCTAAATGAGAATGACATGTATTAATAATGTTTTAATTAAAGATTCCTAACTTTAATTAAATTCATTATGAACATTACTTTTTTTATTAGTATCCTTAAACATTATCCTCTTGTATATAACACTTATATACAATGTTTAAGGTTACATAAATAATCATGGAATTTTTATTGATATTCATAAAATATTCATAAAATATTCATAAATATATGCACATAAAATAATGAATAAACTCTTTTATTAAATAAATAATAAATATCCTATTACATCTCATGCTTCTAGGACACCATTCCTAACAAATTCCACCATAAATCCCACACAACAATTCACTCTCAACTTCTCATCTCACTCTCATTCTATCTGTCAACTTGTCTCTTTGATTTTGATTCTAAGTTTTTTTCTCGCGTTAACTCATTTTCTTGCTCTTTCATTTATAAAGTTTAAGTTCAATCAATTTCGAGAAAATGGCTATACCAAACTTCCATGATTTCAGGAAGAAATGATGCCTCCTAACCCCACCCCCACTGAACCAGATAATGCTCCGGTGCACAATAAGGAAGCTGGAGAACACAGTAGGGAAAAAAGACCGTGAACTTCTCCGGCACGGCAACATTTCACAGAAGAGCCCCGGCCAAATCTAAAAATAGGTGAAATGAAATTTCGTGCGGTATGTAAATATTGTAAAAAACAATTTTCTAATAAAAAAGGTGGGGGTACTAGTCATCTGGATAGACATTGAAAAGTATGCCTACCATTGCACCAAGGTGGGAGTGTGGACTCCCGCCAAAAAATATTATCACTTACATCACAGGGGTTACAAAATTTTACATATGATGCACAACGTGCTCGTGAGGCACTAGCTAAATTTCTAACTAGTGCCGAATTGCCTTTTTCTTTACAGATGATACGTCGTTTGAAGAATTCATCTAGACAGCCTTCTGCCCACAATTTAAACGGGTAAGTAGAAACATAACTCGTTCTGATTGCATGAAAGTGTTTAATGCAATGAGACAATCTCTTATTGATAATTTTAGAACTTTTAATGCTACTGTCTCTTGCACTTCTGATATGTGGGAGGGGTGCAATAAAACTGTATATTTATGTGTCACAGCGCACTACGTTGATGACGATTGGGTTTTACAAAAAAGAATAATTAGTTTTCGTTTATGTCCATATCCTCATAACGCATCATCTATTTTTGGTACAATAATAGAAAATTTTGGATTTTATGGGATAGAGATAAAGTTTTAACAATTACTTTTGATAATGCGTCAACTAACATAGTTCTAATTAACATGTTTAAACGTAGTTTGAAACCATTGTTTGGGGGGAAAATTTTTTATCAATGGTGTGCATGTCACATAATTAATTTAGTAGTTCAGGCAGGAATTAAACATATCTCAGCTAATCTTACAAATATTAGAGAATTATTATCATTCATATCTAGTTCTGGAGTTGGACTCCAAGAATTCAAACAATATTACAGAAATAGTCAGATGCACCCAATAAAGTTTCCAACTAACGTGAGTCATAGGTGAAATTTACATATTTAATGTTGAAGGCAGCACTCCCGTATTCGCAGCTTATCACGACATACGTAAACAGTAAGAACAATCAAATTTTAATTTTTGATCCTGATTGGCAGATTGCTGAGTATTTTTTTAAATTTCTTGAAATTTTTTACAATGCTACTGAATTACTTTCTGGAGTTTATTATCCTACTGCATATTTAGCTTTACATCAACTATTTAATATTTCAGAAACATTTTCTTATTATAAGGATACATAACTTTTTAGAAATATAGTTAAGTTAATGGAAAATAAATTTAAAAGTTATTGGTCAGGTTATCCTATGTTATATGCATTGGCAACCATTTTAGATCCTAGGTGCAGAGTAGATGAGACTGAATCATTGATGACTGCTACCGCAGAAAATTTATATATGCAACTAACTATTACTGACGCTACAAAAATGTTAGAAAAGGTTTTTAGTTTGTCTGAAGCAAAATACGACACAGGTAAAAAAGAACAGGGAACTTCGACGTCAACTAGCAGTTCGGGGCCTAAAGGATCATTGTGGAGTTTCTTAAAAAAGAAAGAGAAAACGACAGGATCATCATCAACACAAGCGTCTACCGAACTAGTAAAATATTTTGAAGCAAATTTTGTAATCGATGACGACAAACTAGACATCTTACAGTGGTGGAAGAGCAAGACCGATCATTTTCCAACACTGTCCGTAATAGCTCATGACATTCTGACAACTCCAGTGTCAACGGTAGCATCGGAGCAAACTTTTAGCGTAAGCAATCGAATTATTGATGAGAAGAGAAGCATAATGCATCCATATATCTTGGAGGGGCTAATGTGCGTTAAAGACTGAGAAGATGCCAGAAGACGAAAACAACAATACACAGATGATTTAATGCAAGAATATTTTTCTAACTTAGAAATAACAGAATCTTTTGGAAGCACTTAGGTTTGTAATTTACTATTCCTAGCTACTGCACTCTTTTTTCCTTCGCTAAGGTTTTGTCCCGATCTCCTCACGGGTTTTACTTAGCAAAGTTTTTAACGAGGCAGTCATTTATGTGTACTTATTCCTATTATGTCAATTCAATAAAATCACATCTTTTGGAGGCATATGATATATTTTTTCCGTGAAGGGCCTAGGCCCAGGCCCGGCCCTGCACTGTGGAGGCCCGTGCCAGGCCGGCCCAGGCCCGTAATGGGCCTGGTGTTGGACGTGCCGTGCCGGCCTGGCACGGCACGTTTGACATCACTAATTATAATTATAGTTTACCAAACACTCAGTTACTTTTTGTAACAGCTGCTTCTTCTTTTAACACAGTCAAAAGTAATTTTTCTAAAATCTTCAACACTATTTTTCATGATAACAAAAATCTCACTTCAAAAGTATAAATAAATAAATAACAAAAGTCTCATTTTTTCATTAAAAATTTGTTTTTTTTTTCCACATTCTATTATGTATTTTTAAGAATGTTACATATGTCTCTTGTATTTAACAAATTGTTTAAAAATATCCTATATTACATATTGTAATTAAAATAGTTGTGTAAAATGAAAATTTTGGCCATTTAAATGCAATGTGTTAAATTATATTATATTCAAAACCTCTCGACTAAATAGTGTTATGTTTTAAATTACTAGAACACTAAGAGCATGTTATTTTATTCTAATATAATTTTGACTAAACATGACATGTACTACCAAGCTCTTTTTTTTCTCTTATTCTTTAAATGGTCTCTTAAACTAGGGTGTTCAAACTTATCCAAGTTATAGTCTGAACCACACTATCATCACATGGCACCCCTAAAATGATTGTTCTTCAATACTTTATCTAGTTAATGGAACTAGTCACATGCATAACATGCAAATCATTATTCTTGGTGTAACTAGAATTTTGCTTTGTTTCTTCTTTCTCAAATGAAGTAATGGCCAAAACTTCCAGTGATATAGCTATAGACATCTTCCAATTGAAAACTCCCCTAGAGTCCCTATTTTGCTTTGCTTGTAACTTTTGATGTTATTTCATATCGAGTAAAAAATGTAAACTTACCCCCTCTGGTAATAGTTTGTTTTGAAGAAGATGATGTTATTTATTATCTTTTCAAGGGATTGAGTGAGGGTGATGTCATAGCAAGATTAAAATTCAAAAAACCAAATATTTTTTAGTAGAAATAATTAAGTGGACTTTTAGTTCACGAATTTAGAACTATAATTTAGAATTATTATCATTTTATGTGTATTTTTGTGAGAAAAAATATTATAACGAATCACAAATTATAATTCGAATCATGACACGAATTCGTATACCAAACACAATATAAGTATTAAAGCATTAATCTGGTGGTTACGTCAAAATCAAGATGAATTTTTGGGTATGTCTTAAAACTTCTTATAATAAACAGGGCTCGTTCGGTTCATTAATTTGAGTTTTTAATTTGAATTGAGATGTGATATTATGTGAAAATTTTTTATTAACGAATTTAGAACTATAATTTAGAATTATTATCATTTTATGTGTATTTTTATGAGAAAAAATATTATAACGAATCACAAATTATAATTCGAATCATGACACGAATTCATATACCAAACACAATATAAGTATTAAAGCATTAATCTAGTGGTTACGTCAAAATCAAGATGAATTTTTGGGTATGTCTTAAAACTTCTTATAATAAACGGGGCCCGTTCGGTTCATTAATTTAAGTTTTTAATTTGAATTGAGATGTGATATTATGTGAAAATTTTTTATTGTAATAAAAAAATTAAATATGATTGTTTATGAAAATTTTTTACTGTAGTAAAATTTAAATTTTAAATTCGAAGTAAAAAGAACGAGTCTTTAGAAAGTCGTCTGATCCGTGAAAACGACGTACGGTTTTGGCAAAAAAAAAAAAAACCCAGGTACGCCACAGTGACCGGTAATCATCCCGCCTCATGTTTTCCTTTTCCCCTCAAAACCTACGACTTAAAGCGCGTGCCGTTTTGCTACTGGGATTCCCATTTCCACAACAGCCACTAATATTCCGCCACCTGTTTAACTTTTTTTTTTTTTGGCACCACCTGTTTTACTTTTTTTTGTTTTGCTGAACGCACCACCTGTTTTACTTAACCAGGATTCGACCGCAAAACGACGGATCCGAGTCCTTATCAGCTGCTACTAATTTCCAAGCACATCACGAAACTATCAATCTTCACCGTTAAACTGGTAACGACGAAAAACTCATTCCTGTCAACGGTGACTATTCTCCTAAAATTCGTAACGATAACAGGCAATCCTCTCTTCCCAGATCCTCCCCGACAAGATTTTTTCATCTAGAATACTTCACGTGGGACCCGTCGAATATTTTGTATATGGATATAAATACCCCCGAGTTTTTCTCAAATTTACCACTTACATTTTCCGCTACTTGCTGTTACGCACGCGATTTCTACATTTACAGAACAGACCGAGCCTTTTTTTCTTTTTCTTTTTTTATATTTATTTATTTATTTTTGCTGAGTTTCTAATTTTGGGAATCTGGTAGAGAAATGGCAGTTTCTAGTGATTCTCAGATGAAGATCGTCAATGGCGACGCTGGTTATGTCCTCGAAGACGTCCCTCATCTTACGGATTACATCCCCGATCTCCCTGTACTTTCCCATCACTCTCTTTTTCGCTTCTTTTTTTTTTCGTTTTAATTTGTTCCTTCTTTTTCATAGATTCATTGTATAATGAAAAGTCTTCATCTTTTGCTTTGGCAACTTTTTATCAGTGATTTCTTTTTCCAGAATAGATGTTTTTTTGGTAGTGACGGCGGAAGCATACATATTTAGAAAGGGACCTCAAATTTTTTTTTTTAAGAATAGACCTTAATCGTTTTATTAAGCTACTTGTTTATTTCTGCTGATATAATCTGTTTTTTAGTTTTTTGCTGAACAATATTTGTTTATTAAGTTCTTTGGTAGAAGGTTAATTATGTTAGTTTTTGTCTGGTGTTTGATAATATGGCAGACTTATCCTAATCCATTGCGATCCAATCCTGCGTATTCAGTTGTCAAGTAAGTTTTTTTTTTTTTTTTTTTGCTTATTTTATTATTATTATTATTGTTGTTGTTGTTGTTGTTGTTTTGGTGATTTCACTGCTTTGTGGATTTTATGTTTTGATAAAGTAGGACAATTCTTTATCTGGCTTCTGCCTTTTTTCTATTTTCAGGCAATATTTTGTTCATGTGGATGACACTGTTCCTCAAAAGGTAACATTCAGCTTTTTAACTGCTTCACATTCCTGGATCTAATATAATAATATATATTGCTTGTCAAAGGGATCCCTAATTTTTCCTATACTCATAAATTGGTACAATGGCACTTGATTGTGTATGTTAATTCCTGATAGAAACTGATAGTTGTAAACATGTTCGTTCTAATTGTTTTACAGGTTGTTGTCCACAAGGATGGTCCAAGAGGGATCCATTTTCGCCGAGCAGGACCACGCCAGAAGGTACACAACGTTTTTGTGTTGGAATGTATCAAAAATCAAACCATGTGCAACTTTACGGTTTACACTTATTCATTTGTGCTGATCAGGTGTATTTTGAGTCTGATGAAGTGCACGCTTGTATCGTGACATGCGGTGGTTTGTGCCCCGGACTAAACACAGTGATTAGGGAAATTGTTTGCGGCCTTTATAACATGTATGGGGTTAACAAGATTCTCGGGATAGATGTGAGTTAATTTTTTTTGCATTTCTTAGAGCATCGACATTATTGTTTAGGTCCATTTCATGATTCAGCAATCTCAATAGCAAGTTTTATTTTCGCGTATCTTTAGGGAGGATATAGAGGCTTCTATTCTAAAAATACGGTTACTTTAACGCCCAAAGTTGTGAATGACATCCATAAACGTGGTGGTACCATTCTTGGGACATCACGGGGTGGCTACGACACCTCGAAGATAGTTGATAGCATTGAGGATCGTGGGATAAATCAGGTAAGGTTGCTCTTTTTTCCTCAGTAATTTGCCTGCATTGCAATAGATTTAACTTTTATTTGGCACACTTGTCAAAGGCTCAAGGAATCTGCATACGTAGTGATAGTTCTTACTATGATCCAGGTTTACATAATTGGAGGTGATGGAACACAAAAAGGAGTAGCTGTTATATTTGAGGTAATTATAAAAAAGGCGTCTGTAATTTTTTTCATTAATGAGATTAATTGTTTTATTAGGACAATGTTTCTGTATCGTTGCTATCATTCAAGGATCGCTTCACAATTTTGCAGGAAATTAGACGGCGGGGCCTCAAAGTTGCTGTTCTAGGAATTCCTAAGACCATAGATAATGATATTCCAGTAATCACACGACATTTTACCCATTTTACTGTATTTAAAGTCCTACAAGTCCTTTTCTTTTCTAGTGCTTAATGTTGTATTGTCTTCTCTCTTCAGGTTATTGACAAGTCCTTTGGCTTTGATACTGCTGTTGAGGAGGCTCAACGTGCAATTAATGCAGCGCATGTTGAAGCTGAAAGTATCGAGAATGGTATTGGTGTTGTAAAGCTGATGGGCCGGTACAGTGGTAATTTCTTGTTTTTGTTCCCTATTTTCATTCCACTGCTCCAATTATAGACCCACATGACATTTTAGGAAGATAGAAGCTTACACCATTTCCAGATTTTCTTTTATTTATGTTTCAGCATACGAGCCTTACATGGAGTTCTTCTGGCAGGTTTCATAGCTATGTATGCTACTCTTGCGAGCCGAGACGTCGATTGTTGTTTGATACCAGAGTCTCCGTTCTATCTTGAAGGAAAAGGTGGGCTTTTTGAATTCATAGAGAAACGACTCAAAGAAAACGGGCATATGGTTATTGTGATTGCTGAGGGAGCAGGACAAGAACTTCTTTCAGAGAGTTTGGAATCCATGAAGCAAGATGCTTCAGGAAATAAGCTTCTGCCAGATGTTGGACTGTGGTTATCTCAAAGGATAAAGGTAGAACTTTCTTTTTATTCCCAGATTTCTTCCCTTCGTTATTGTTGTTTCAGTATGTGAACAAGAGTTATGGGATTAGAATGCACAATATCTAATTGCTGCGAGTGGAAAAGTTAAATAGCAAGTGCACAGTTATCCTGTGGAACGAAACAAAAAAGAGAAAGAAAGCACGACAAAAGCAAAATATCTTCATTGAATCTGTCAGGAACCTAGCTCAGAAAATCAGCCAAACACCAATACCACACTCACACACACCAGAAACAACAAGAAAATGAGAGTAATCGGAGGGAATTTTATTAATCCAATCAGCCAAGAACACCAAATTACCAAAGGATAGATTGGAGATTTCGAACTCTCCGGCACTCCCAGCCGTTCCGGCAACACACCCAACACTCGGAAGATGAAAATACTCACTGCCTAAACCTACTGCCCTTCCCCCATTCAAATTACTCCCAGATTAGCCCTCTTGCTACGTCAGCCCATCCTAGCCACTTTCAATATTTTCCCTTGGGCCCCTAACTCTGTGTTTTCTACCCGCTTTGCCCCTCCTAGTGTAAACTTGCTTCAGTAGGGGTCTAACAGAATCATTATACTCTCTCTTCCCCTTTCTAAGTGTGGATTGGCAAATTGTTTTAAATTCACTGGTGTATTCTCCTTTTTCGTTTCTTTGTATATAAGCTAATCAAGTATTATATACGAAATATTCTTTACCACTGTCACACAGATTCCCGTTTGTTCAGTTACATTGATTAATTGCTGATATTATTATTTTTCTAGAAAAGATAAAAGGGGCATCTTACACTTCTGGTTTGATTTCAAGGTGTTTGTGATATTGTATCTCGGACTGGCAGTTGATAAGGATATCAATGTAGCTCCAAATATATTTTGATCTGTGCTTGTTTGAGTGTATTTGATTTGTTGGTTGATTTACGGTTTTCATTTCTTTTCTGCAGGATCATTTCTCAAAACAGCGTAATTTTGCCATTAATCTCAAATACATAGGTCAATTTCTCCAGATTTTCCTCCTATTTATTCTTTTCCACCTTCCAAATTTTACCCTTCCAAATATACACTATAATCGAACTTATACCTTTTTTTTTTTTTTTGCACAGATCCTACATACATGATCCGGGCCATTCCGAGCAATGCATCTGACAATGTCTACTGCACGCTCCTTGCTCAAAGTGCAGTTCATGGAGCAATGGCAGGGTACACTGGCTTCACAAGTGGGCTTGTAAATGGAAGACAGACATACATTCCTTTCCATGTAAAGTCTCTCTGTCTCTCTCTCTCTCCTCCTCCGTAGTATGTAAAGCTAAAAGCTTGACATGCTTATAAGAAACTCACCATTCTTGAACCTGGAAACTTAGAGGGAAAGATGACTTTGAACCAAAGGACAATATAGGCATTCAGATTTATAAGGAAAGTTGACGAATAAAGCATGAAAGTTTTCAATTTTGGAGTTGATATCCTTCAAAACCAGATTCCCTCTAATGTTATCCAATGAAGTACATTTCTTTCATCGTAAAAGAAAACGAAGTTGCTCTATATTTTGTGTGAGGACTTTCAGAGACTGCATTTTATGATTTTTTTTTTTTTTTTGAGTAGCTGCATTTTTGGAGTTGTTAACTATCATCTTTTCACCATTTTTTTCCCTTGTTTTAGAAAATTCCCTTCTTAGAAAATTCAATTGGATTAATATGTGTTTTACAGCGTATCACCGAGAGGCAGAACAAGGTCGTGATTACTGACAGGATGTGGGCGAGGCTTCTATCTTCTACCAACCAGCCTAGCTTTCCAAATCCCAAAGAGCTCGCTGAAGCCAAGAAGGAAAGTGAAGCCCCAACTCAGTTGTTAGATGGAGAAAATAAGGAAGATCAGTCTGTAAAAAAGACATTCCTAGCTTGACATAAACTATCAAAGTTCCCAGTTTTTGGCTCGATGCGGTTAGAGGGAACACGTGCTTATTTATTGTATCAGAACATCTTCATCTGATGAAGTTGTATTAATCAATAAGCACTCTTGATTGACTTGGCACATAAAAGATGTTACGTATGTTTTGGTTTGCTTCCCAGTTTTTGGTCTTTTGTGGTGACGTTATGTCGCTTTATTTCGACATCTTTGTAAGAGAACAAACACCTACACAGTCACACTTCTAGTTCGTTTCTGAAATGGCTTATTTTGGTCCTAAAATGACATCTCTTCTTTATGTTTTCAACTTTCAACAAGGTAGCTTTACCTAGCGGTAAATTCATAGGCACACAATGATTTAAACAGACTAAAGAACAAATTCATTTAAAAAATGTTATTGTTAAAGTATTCTCTCTTACAAGTCATCTTTCACTCAAATTTCATACAAGGAATTATATGGAATTCAAATATTCGAGCTTCAGATTGCTCAGGAAGCTGCTAGAAAGGACCTCCCATATTCAGAGATATCTACAATGCAATTAATACTTGTATATTCCAGAGGGCTCAGCGTTTTGAACAATCCAAGGATGTTCCAGAAGCTTGTGAAGAGGCAAGCGCTCTGAAGAATCCTTTACGAGCATCTGTTATTTAAAAGAACAACATGGAAATATAAAGTAAATTTTCTCCTCTATTTAGGCCAAATTGGAGAGACATTCAACAAAAAGCAAAACAGGCAAACCTGACTAATCAGGTCCTTTGCAGCAGAAGATACAATTGGCTTGGAAGGGAACTTAAGATCCACTTGCACAATCCTGAAATTCAAATGTTGCAAAATTACATTAAAAACTCAAATCTTCTTTCCGTGTTTTAATACAGACTTGCATTTCTTGCTCACCTTCTATACGTGTCTGAGTGTTCTTTGGCCTCGAAAGGAGGGACCCCATAGAGAAACTCATAGCACAAGACACCAAGGCTCCAGATATCCACGCTAGCGTCGTGTTCTACACTTTCCACTGTATTAGCATCCACAAAACTATAAGTCAGGGGAACCGTTTCAATAAACATATCCTCCTAAATCTACTATCTTTGCAAGCGGGAAAGATGTGGCCAATCTTCAGGTTGGTGGCCCTGAGAACTTAACCTCAAATTATGTATGTGGAGGAAATGATTGCTTTAACTTCTAAAATTCATGTCTATTTTTTGCCTCAAACTTACCCATTTCGGGAGGAAGATAATCCAATGTCCCACACATGGTTCGCCTGCGGTTAAATGTGTGCACTGACCACCCAAAATCTGCTATCTTGAGTTCACCCTGGCCAAATTGTTGAACATATTAGCATGATAAGCACACAATATACAGCAAAGCAAAGACCAAAAAACAAGTAGGAGTATTAGGTCAGTACCTGTGCACCAATTAAAAGGTTTTCTGGCTTTATATCTCTGTGGATTACATGTTTTCCGTGGCAATAAATGAGGGCCCGGGCCAATGATGCAACATACTGCATGTATGCACACAACCAGAACTAGTAGTCAGTTTTTTAGGGGATAAATGAGCTAACTAGCAAATAAATGTTCACATTTCACAAGGGCAAAGTCTACTAATTTTGTTTTCCATGGGCAGCTTGAGTAATGACTTGTGGAAATGATAAACAGAGAGAACTGAAGCTGAGAAGAACTGAAACACGCAGGACAAAAACAGCTTACAGTAGCCGCGCGCCTTTCGCTGAAGTATTTACACTTCTGTAATTCTTTGTACAGTTCACCTTTGGCTGCATATTCTAGTATCAAATAAACTCGTTTCTGCAACAAATACAAGAGAGAGCATCAAAGATTTATTCACCCCATAACGCAAACCCAAATTTGCAAACAAAAACAGCTCGTGCTCAAATACCTGATCATAAAAGTAGCCATAGAGACGTAAAATATTCGGATGCCGAAGATGGCTCTGTATTTCAACTTCCCGACGAAGCTGATGTTCAACTTGAGACTGCTGCAGCTGGCTCTTAAAAAGGACTTTTAGTGCCACAATGTGATTACTCTGTTTAAAACATACACAACGATTAAACTAGTGATTAACTTTGCAAGAACGTAGACCAAGTACTGAAACATGAAATTCCACAAACTTTGAACTACGAGACAGAACATAGCTCCAGAAATCAATATTGTTGAAAGTAAATTAATGCAGTTAATTATACGTCCTTTGCCCTCCAAATTAAAAATAAAAAAAACTCTAAACATGTCCAAAAGAGAGAAAAAAGAAGGGATCCAGAAGAGCTAACCCTTTTTTCTCTGGCCAGATAAACGTGACCAAACTTTCCGCGCCCTAGGGGTTTTCCGATGTCGAAGTCGTTCAGCGTCCATCTTTTTTTCTCTCCAGCCAAAACCTCCGAAGAAGTTTTCTGAAACAAAGCGAATTTGCATAAACCCTAAGATTTTTTGCGAATAATATTTCTAATAAACTAAAATCAAATTGCCATATCCACAATTTCGAGCCACGAAAACACCTAGGAGTTAGATTTTCTATTTCAATTATCATGATTTTAATTAGTGAAATGATGTAAAGCAAATTGATCGAAATAAGAAGACACCAATATTGCCATCCTTCATTCATTTCTCAAGAACCGAACAAAGAAAATTGAAAATTCGTCCGTTTCCAAAAACAAATAAACCTAAAATATTAAATTGAATCATTCTTTCTCCAAATCAAATATGGGAAACAAACCCTAGATCCTGAAGGAGAGGATTCTAAGAATTGAACTGAAAACGATCGAATATGAAAGCAATTTTCTTCAACTCACCTTCTCTTGCTGTTGATTCTCTGCTAAAATGGCCATGAGAGAGAGAGACGTAGAGAGAGAGAGAGAGGGAGAGAGAGAGAAGTAGAGAAAGAAAGAGAGAGAGGGAGAGGAGAGAGAGAGAGAAATCGAAGCGAACAACGGGCGAAGATGGGGAGAATCCAATGGAGGAGCTTTGAATAAAGAACGGCCAACGGTCGAATAAGGAGGGGTCGCCACGTGGCCAGCCCGCTCTAAAATAATTTCAAATATTTTAGATCTGATCTACTGTAAGCTCATCGCCGTTGATAATCAGAGTCCTTGCATCTGACGGACCCCACATGATCTATGTGGGCCCTTCGGCAAAACGTGCTGGATGGTCCTCCCAAAGTCCTAACGAGTAGATGCATTATTTGGGTTCAGTTTACCATGAGGAGCGTCTTTTGGAGATCTCAATTCTTATATGTGAACTAATAATGCAAGAAAATTATTCTCTCTGTAACTTTAGATTAAACTTTACCAACACCCTCAAAATTTACACACTGTTGGAATAACTCCTTCCGCTCTCAAAAAAAAAAATATATATATATATATATATAACTCCTTAATTTTAGAAGTTGTTATTATTAAGGATGGTAATTTATATCACGTGTCGTGTTTTGATCGTTTTTTTTTAAATTTACAGTAAACTCGAATACGATCCGTGACACGAAATTTTTTAAAAACCGCAACACGAACACGATATGACCCGAAAATGACCCATGACACGAAATTGACCCGTGAATCTGAAATTGACACAAAAATTGTATACTTTTATTTTTTTTTACATATTAGAAATAACTTAAAATTCATAACACACTAAATTACAATAACATCCATTGAAATTAAGCAAATAATAGTATAAGATTTTGAGTATAACTATCATGATTTTACAAATTCATAATAAAATTTAAAATATGAAATGCAAAATATATGTATTTTTTAGTTTTTTATGAGTTTCGTGTCGTATTCGGGTTAGGTGGGTCCAACCCAAAATTGACCCGTATTTTTCGTGTCAATTTCAAGTCGACATAATTTTGACCCGAATATCTTTTTTCTCAACCCTAACCCGTAAAATTCGTGTTGTTTTTGAGTCGTCTTGTGATCCATATTATCTGTCCTAGTTATTATGGACCATAAACTTCAACTTGTGTGTCAATGTTGCAACTTTTTTTTGTTAGTAAGCAATTAATGATCTCATGATTAATTAAGAAAAAACATGGTATAATACTCATGATGTGACATGATTAATTTAAAAAATACATTTTTTCATATTATCTTTCCCGTCAAAACCTTCAACTCATCACTATATTTAGCGCAAAGATATGGCGCCTTACCCCGCGCCGTTCCTTTATGCCATCTAAACGCTGATGCATGTGGCGCGCAAAGGAATAGTGCTGCGCCTCAACACACTTCAACCCACGCTATGCACTTTTTTTTTTTTTTTTTTTTTGCTTTATTTGAAATAAAAGTTCACACTATGTTTTCAATACATATTTTTACCCTAAGTTCATAGTTTTGACCAAAATTTTCTTATTTTTGCTATAAAAAAAAACAAAAATTCTTCCTTTTGTATCCCATTTTTTATTTTAATGATTTTGGTTCCATTTTTTATTTTATTGATTTTGGTTAAGTTAAATATTTAGTCAAAATGAACTAAACTAATATGTAGTTGACTATGGTCTTTGGATATGACACGCATATATTGGCTTGATGGACTCCAACAATGACATCAATGTGTTAAGAGTCACCCCACCTTTTTTACAGTCATCCCACCTTTTTTATTAGTTTATTATTCTTTAAGTGTTGGTTAAATAATAAAATATATTATTGCATTAATATGTTACCGATATATATATGTGCATGATTGGTGAAATAGATTATTATTATTATTATTTAAAAAAAAAAAAAGCTAAACGCAGCGTTTTAAGGGATGGTGGTGGACGGACAGCCCTGGCTAAAAGCGGCGGCAAAAAACCCGGCCTCTTGAGAATTCCCGAACGACGTCGTTTGGCTTTTTCCCGTCTTTGGGCAACCGTCTTCAACGGAAGATAAGTCTCCGTCGTTGTATATTCCTCTGTTCGCTAAATTAACAAAATCAAACAAACAAAACAAAAGATTTAAAATTCAAACCAGTCTAATCAATTTCGCTTTCCTTTTCCAGATAAAGAAAAAACAAGAAATTAGAAATTGCCCTAATTCCCATTTTGAATTCACACTCACTGGCAGTACAAACTTCATCAGTTAAAACCCTAACCAGAATTCCACATTGCTTCCAGTTATCGACAATGGTAAGCTTCTGTTTAAAGTCAATTTCATTTTTTTTTATAATTGTGTTCTTATGGTTTGAATCTCTGTTTGTGTAGTTTTCAATTGCGGCGATCAATGATACGGATTCCAAAGGCCAGTGGGAACCCTTAGCTCCCACCAAAGAAGCCCAGGCATTTCTCGTTCTCTCTCTCTTTCTTTCTCTTTTTCTGTCGAATCATTATTATTTTTTAGGTTTTCTTATGTTTTGGTTTCTTGCTTCAAGAACGCCTTACATATTGATTGTGCTGAATTTCAATGTCTTTGAGCTCACATTTGGCGTAAATTTTGCTATTCTTTTGGATTGTTTTGAGTTTGATAATTGAGTAATGAGAGTGAAAATTTTCGGTTCTTTTAAGTTATCAGTACTTATTATGAAGTGGGGTTTTCTTCAATTGAGGAGTATTTTGGATTTTTTTTTTCAATTGAAAAGTTTTATTTGTGACGTTTTGTTTGGTAATATCAGGAATTTC
Organism: Morus notabilis; assembly: GCF_000414095.1. Taxonomy (NCBI): domain Eukaryota; kingdom Viridiplantae; phylum Streptophyta; class Magnoliopsida; order Rosales; family Moraceae; genus Morus; species Morus notabilis. The sequence continues at coordinate 14,177 of NW_010360713.1, read as the reverse complement.
ATCTTTCACAAACTTATCATGAGGGACTGCTTAAATTGCAAGCTAAAGAGTACGAAAAAGCTCGAGAGCTGTTAGAATCTGTCTTGAAAGATCCTCTTATAGCAGATGCCCAGGTACTAATTTCTTTGGAAGAACATTTCATGTGCCTTCATTTTCTTTGTTAATTGTTTTTATTTTTAATTTATTTTCCTCTTTTATTGATTTTGCAGGTTGATGGGAATGCTAGTGATGGACATCTATTGCAACTCAGGTAAATTCATTATATATGCGCTACAGTGTTTCTGTATGATGCATACTTTTTAAGTTTTTCTATTTTTTCTCCCTTCCATGCGTGTCTGCATTTTGCTTTTCAACCTAGTTGATGGTAAGTTACTAATCGTATTTTTTGCATGATTATCATTCCTTTCAATTTCTTTATCTGTACCATTGACAGGATTGTGACAATTAAGCTATGTGTCCTTTTCTGGCTATATAACTACATAGTTTTGAAGCCAGTTTTATATCCCAAAGGATCATAGAATACATCACTAACTTTTTTCTTATAATTTTTCTTTTTCTAATAGGATAAGGAGCTAGGAATAGTATGAAAATTTCTATCCGTTGCTCTGGACAGATTTGTGTGTTTCAAATGATGAATTAGACGAGTAATGGGGTTTTAACAGCAGTATAGATAGATGACTTTTTTTTTAATATATTAAATTGATCTGGTGTCAGTTTTCACAGATCAATTTATAAATTATATGTCGTCTAACTGCTTATCTTGGTAACTACAGATTTTTGGCACTGAAGAACCTTGCCTCTGTTTTTCTTCAACAAGGTTCATCGCATTATGAAAATGCTTTACACTGTTACCTTCAAGCTGTAGAGATTGATACCAAAGATTCTGTTGTCTGGAACCAGCTGGGAACGTTATCATGCTCAATGGGATTGTTGAGTATTTCACGCTGGGCATTTGAGCAAGGGCTTTTGTGTAGTCCTAATAATTGTGAGGATTTATTTATTCTTCAAATATTTCAGACCTCTTTGTTTGCTATATTTTTGTCGTGTACATAACTTTCTTCTTTCATGATTGTGCAAAAATCATCTTTCTCTGGACTATGTGTGCAGGGAACTGTATGGAGAAATTACTGGAAGTCCTTATTGCTATTGGTGATGAAGTTGCATGTCTTTCTGTCGCAGAATTGATTTTGAGGCATTGGCCATCACATTCTCGTGCTTTGCATGTGAAGAGAACCATCGAAGATTCAGAACTGGTTCCATATGCTCCTAGAGGTATAGATAAGTTGGAGCCCAAACATGTCCGGCTTAAATTCCTTGGTAAGAGAAAAGCAGCTGATGAGAATCTTGATGAGGGTATTGCATGTAAAAAGCTGAAACAGGACTTAGAAATACAAATGACAGAAGCTTCCTGGGTAGGGCTTGCTGATGTACTCTTGGATGTCTTACTTCCACTGAATTGTTGTGATGTTGAGAAGGGTCGGGAAAAAGCATACAGATCTGGGGACGTCAGGCTAATTATTCACCTACCTTCTGGTTCAGAAAATACTACTGGGTCTCGGTATGAGGAAAGGAAAGGACTTAACCTAACCCCAATCGCTAAAACTACATCACTAGGTGATTCTAATGCTGAAATAGTAGGTGCTGTTAAAGAAACATACACAAATGTTATGGAAGAACAACCACAGGAAAGGAGGAGTAATCGCCTTAAGAATCGGAAACCAGGGAAAGAAGATCTAGACTTTGTTAATGATAAGGACCAGGCCAAGGTTGTAATTCAATATCTAGAAGCTTTTATTGCTTGTGAACCAGGGAAAAAGGACACTGTAAATTCTACTAACTGCTCCATATCATGTCGTGATCAAGTTAACCCATGTGATATCGAACAGAGTGATGTTTACCAATTTCTTACAAAGACCTCAAACAATTTTGGTGCTTATCATATGGGTCACTTACTTTTAGAACACTTGGCAAGTAAGGGTCTCATGTATCAAAACACATTTGTCAAATTCCTGGATTTGGAGAAGATGACAAGACATTGGGGAAAGGAGAGGACCCCTGAGTGTAATCTTTTTCTCTCTGAGCTTTATTATGATCTCGGATCTTCTTTTTCTGATGCTTCCAGAGTATCAGAATTCATGTCGGACGCGTCCTATCATGTTTGTAAGATTATTGAATCTGTAGCTTTGGATTATCCTTATCACTCGAGTTCTAACTTGGAGGATGAAGGAAGCTCTAGGCTCCTAGGATCCCAAGGCAGTGGTGGCTCTATGTCCCCTAATTTACCAGCAAACAGTTTGTCTCTAATAAATAACAGCTCTTTCTGGGTCCGGTTCTTTTGGTTAAGTGGACGGTTGTCTATTTTCGATGGTAACAAGGAAAAAGCCCATGATGAATTTAGTACTTCTTTGTCACTTTTGGCAAAGATGAAGAGTACAAATGGTTCTGAATGTTTTGTATGCCTCCCACACTGCAAAGTTGTCAAAGAGATTACTATGGATGGTGTCCTCCATCAAATTAATATTTTGAAGGTTGATTTCTTGATGCAGAAGACTTTGGTTGAGATGATTGAGAAAGAAATGTATGTGGAGTGCGTGGCCTTGCTTGCCCCACTCCTAGTCTCTACAAAAGATGTCCATCTTGATAGACTACCTTTACCCTCCACGGATAAAGAAGGTGAAGAAATTACCTCTCTTGAACTATCAGCTCTTGACATTTTACTAAAAGCATGTGAAAAGACAAACCCAATGGACATTGAGGTGTATTTGAACTGCCATCGGCGAAAGCTGCAAATACTTGTGGCACTAACTGGAATTGATGAATCTCTTGCTTATAGTAAATCCTTTGATCCGAAGTCCGGAACAAAAGCACTTTCTTCTTCTGAGATAGAAGTTAAAGAATGTTCAGGAAAGCGCTTCAATTTCTTGGTATTTGAGGAAGTAAAGGCAATATCTCAATGCGTCTCACAAATTAAGAACTTTGTTGATTCATCCGGAGATTCTGTAAGTCATACTCTTTTATAGCGTAACCTTGTCTTTGCTGTCCTGGTCAACTGAAAGTTTAGTATCTTGTGTCGCCTCATTATTTTGAAACCCAAAAATGCAAGTTAAAAATTATGATTGTAATGGAAACTATTCTTATTTTGTCAGAAGAACTTCATGGCAGAGGAAACTATACTTATTTTGTCAGAAGAACTTCATATCTCTGCCTTTAACTTGATAATCACTAAGGTTCCAGAAAGAAAGAAAGAAAGAAAGAAAGAAAAAAAAAGAAAAAGAAAGAAAACTCGATAATCACTATTGTGGTCCATCAAAATTGTATATTGGACCAGTCTAATGTAGTCATATCCGTTCCATGTAGTTAAATCCTTGTGAAAAAAAAAAAAACGCAATCCACCTATTCTTTTTTAGTGAGGAAGGGGTAAAATTAAGAAGCATTTCAAATTATGATGGAAAAGGGTGTTTCACACTAAGATTCCTGTACGGAGCATATTTTAGGTATCTTTACAATGCATTTGGGACTTCTTTCCTCATTTGACTTGTATTATCAAACCCAAGTGTTTAGTTACCTGGTATATTTCCAAGTTGAGTTGGTTTGGCTGTTCATACTTTCTTCACTCTAATTCCTTTTGTTTATGCTGTCCATGGCAATCCTTTAATTGCAGGATGGAACTGCTGTTTCGGGAGGAATCCTTAATGATATTCAGTCATTGCTGTTGACGGTTATGTGCAATGTTGCTGGTATATTCCTCTGTAAGAAATCTTCTGGGCAAGTAATTGCTGATCAAACTGAAAGAAATTGTTTTGTTGAAGCAGCTATTGCTTTCTGCAAGCTTCAACACCTCAACCTTATGGTTCCTGTTAAAACTCAAGTAAGTCATATATTTGTTCTTTTTGAAGTTTATTCCCCCTACTTGTGAAGAACTGGATTGCTAATAAACTCTTTCTTTCAGTTAATTATTTACCGGTTACTGTTATTGTTCCACACTTTTTTATTTATTTATTTGTTTGGCCCTATGTAATGTTTTCTGACTTCACGTCTTAGGTTGACTTAATTGTTGCAATGCATGATCTACTTGCTGAATATGGGCTCTGCTGCGCGGGAGAAGATGGCTCAGGGGAGGAAGGAATATTTCTCAAATTTGCAATTAAGCATCTTTTGGCCTTGGATATGAAGGTTAAATCTAACAAGGAAACAACCTACTGTGATGAGCAACCTAGCCTCGATACTTGTTCAAAGATGCCTGTAAATGAAGCAAAATTGGAGTCACTATATGTTGAAATGGTCAAGGATGGAAAAGATGAAACTGGTGCTGTGGAGAAGGATGCTTGTGAAGGGGTGCCTTCCCAAAGCGTTTCATCTCATAAAGCTCCAGATAAAGACGTGGGAGTCGTTGGTGGAAACCAAGACTGTAATAGGTCCAGTGATAAATCTAAAAGTGGGGAACAAACAAGAGATCAATTGATTGAAGGCGTACATGAACTCACTGAAGATGAAAAGGAGGAACTTGAATCAAAAATTGATGCAGCTTTGGATCAGTGTTTTTTCTGCTTATATGGCCTGAACATTAGATCTGACACATCCTATGAAGATGATCTAGCCACGCACAAAAATACTAGCCGCGGAGATTATCAGACCAAGGAACAGTGTGCAGATGTCTTTCAGTACATACTCCCCTATGCAAAGGCTTCTTCCGTGAGTTTCCTTTCTCTATATCTTCAGTTTGTTTGTTTCAAACTCCAACATGTGAAGGTTTTTGTTTTTGTTTTGCTTTTTTTTTTTTTTTTTGGTGTTTGATGTTACTTGGGTTCAAGCTTCGTGATGCTAGAGCATCTGAGTCTTCGATCTGACCTTTTATTTGGCTGTATTTATGTATATGTGGCCAGAGAACCGGATTGGTAAAACTTCGCAGAGTACTGAGAGCCATTCGTAAACATTTTCCACAACCACCAGAAGACGTTCTGGCTGGAAATGCATTGGATAAATTCTTAAATGATCCCGACTTATGTGAAGATAAACTCTCAGAGGAGGCTGGTTCTGATGGGTTTCTCGAAACCATGACAAAGACAATACTTCCCCATTTGGGAAGCTTCAAGAAGCATAAGATGTCATTGGTTGGAAGGTATACATGAGCAGAATGCTACATGTGCACTGAACTTTTAATTCAACCTTTCCCAATAAATGGCTACAAGCGTGAACTGAATAATCCTAAGTAATGGGCTGTCTGCTGTCTTTGCAGCTCTGAGCCATATCTGGAGGTTTACAGTAACTTGTATTATTTCCTTGCCCTGTCTGAGGAAATGAGTGCAACAGATAAGTGGCCTGGCTTTGTACTCACCAAGGAAGGGGAAGAATTTGTACAGCATAATGCGAACCTCTTCAAATATGATTTGTTGTATAACCCTCTAAGATTTGAAAGTTGGGAACGACTTGCAAATATATATGATGAGGTCGATTTGTTATTATTTTATCATTTTCATTTTCTAAGTGCTGCAAAGTTATGAAGTGCCACCTTTTTTGTGGCTTCAAATATTCATGGCCTACATATAATTTCTTTAAAAATTCCTTTTTGTTATTATGGAAACAGGAGGTAGATTTGTTGCTAAATGATGGAAGTAAACACATCAATGTAGCGGGATGGAGGCAGAACGCTACGTTGCCTCGGAGGGTTGAGACAAGTCGAAGGAGGAGTAGGCGCTGTCTGCTAATGAGTCTGGCTTTGGCAAAGACATCAGCCCAACAGGTTTTGCTTACTTTCTATTTCTATTAGCGTAGATTGTGGATTTCTTTTTTCCTGTTTCTTGAACCATTCTGCTGTATGGGCGTGTGATTAAATTTCAGCCCTCAAAACTATATGTATGCTTTTAACATTCACACACATTATTTGTTGGATATTCTAAACTAATCTAATGAACATTTTTGTGGTTCAGTGTGAGAAACATGAGTTATTGGCGTTGGTATACTATGATAGCCTGCAGAATGTGGCACCATTTTATGATCAGAGATCTGTTGTACCTGTAAAGGATGCAGCGTGGATAATGTTTTGTGAGAACTCAATGAGACATTTTAAGAAAGCCTTTGCCCACAAGTATATTTCGTCTCTTTTTATTTCTTTACTCATTTGTAAATCTTTATAATAGTTTTGCAAACTGTGATCCATGTTTGTTGTTTTCATGAGATTAAGTCGTTTATACCGTACATAATGCACTGCCTCATGTGCAAAGTCAACTAAGTATTCCTTCTATTACAGGCAAGATTGGTCCCATGCGTACTATATTGGGAAACTCAGTGAAAAGCTTGGATTCTCTAGTGAGATTTCACTATCATATTATGATAAAGCTATTGCTTTGAATCCAACAGCTGTAGATCCTGTGTACAGAATGCATGCTTCACGTTTAAAGTTACTATGTCGATGTGGAAAACAGAATCTAGAGGCTTTAAAGGTTTTCCTTTTTTTTTAAAAAAAATTATCTTGTAATTTTGTCGAATTGACAATATTTTTTTTTTGGCATTTTTTTAGTTTCTAACTATGCCTTTGGCCATTCCAGGTTATTTCAACGTATGCCTTTAGCCAATCAAAAAGGGATGCTGTCACATCTATCTTAGATAAAATCTATGCTGAAAATTCCCAAAAGGATAGAAGCACACAAGAAGAGACTGAAGAGATGAAGCGTGTTAAACGGGAGGTCTGGAACATTCTCTACAGTGATTGTCTTTCTGCCCTTGAGACCTGTGTCGAAGGGGATCTCAAACATTTTCATAAAGCTAGATATATGCATGCTCAAGGTCTATATAAACGGGGTGATACTGGTTATCTGGAGAGGGCGAAGGATGAACTCTCTTTTTGCTTTAAATCATCTCGATCATCTTTTACAATAAATATGTGGGAGATTGATAGCATGGTCAAGAAAGGAAGGTAAATCTCTGAAATTATCTTCTACTTCTATCTTCTGCATATGAATCTGGAGTATTTGGACACCAGCAGAAAACAGAAAGTTCATAGAGTGTGTCTATGGTTCAAATCTCAAGTAGCATTTTTGCAAAAATAGTATGTTTTTAGCATTTTTCTTTTTTCAGTGAACAGGGATAAGAGAATCATAATAAGACGGCGCCTTCATGATTTTGCTGTAGTTGATTCTGTAGCTTAAACATATGCTAATGACTCATCACTAGGTCTAGTGCAGGTTTTTGGTTCTATAATTCGGGTTGTAGTAGCATTCCGTCCATGTAAAACATGTGCTGTTATATAAAAGCAAACTATATTGAATCTCAATTTTAGCATCTCTCTAAAAACAAAAAATAGAGGGGAAAAGAAATTATCATTAATGCTATGTTTGGTAGGATGGATAGAAAAGATGAAGGAAAGAGAAATAAATACCTAGGTGAAGGAAGTAAAATGATTTTTTCTCATGTTGTTTGGTAGAAGAGGAACAAAAGTGAAAAGAAAATGTCAAATTTAAGACATTTTACAATAATACCCCAATACAAATAAAAATATGATGAATGATGAAGGTTAAAATTGTTATTTTACATCTCATTTTTTGTCAAACTTTTTCCCTCCTCTTTTCTTCCCAAAGTTGGAAGGATTAAAAATTGGTGGGCCCCATGGATTTTCCTTTTCCTTCCTCATTTCCTCTCTACCAAACAACCTAAAATTCCATTTTCCTTTAGAAAATCCTTCATCTATTTTCTTTTCTCTCTCTTTTCCACCCTACCAAACACACTGAACCTCATGCAACATGAAAAAAGAACAATGATTTTTTCACCCATGCTTGTGCGTTGTCCTACAGCCCCCTCTCTTTAATGCTGTTTAGTTGCCTTTACACTAGTATCGTAAGAAACTATTTTATTCAGATCCTTTCTTTGTACAGAAGCAAGGTAATTATTTTATCGAGTTACTTTCTTTGTACAGACGCAAAACTCCCGGTTTATCTGGAAGCAAGAAGGTCCTTGAAGTTAATTTACCTGAAATTTCTAGAAAATTTATCACTTGCATTCGCAAGTACCTACTGTTCTATTTGAGACTGTTAGAGGAGATCGGAGACATCTGTACACTTGAACGTGCTTATATATCTCTTCGAGCGGATAAAAGGGTAACTATGTAATCCCGATTAATTGAAATCTGGCAAAATATAAACATTGGTGGCCCATATTTTTAGAAGTAGTGGACTTTTATTTTCTTTAGGCTTCAATATTTTCATGGAGGTTCTTTTTCATAAACAATGTAATCAGGGAAATTCTCGGCTTAATTATCGATCTTCTTTCCTGCTTTCAGTTCTCTTTATGCATCGAAGATCTTGTTCCAGTAGCACTCGGAAGATACATTAAGGCCCTTGTTTCATCCATGCTTCAAGCTAAGAAGGTTGGCTCTGGTGCTCTAAGCAATTCTGAGCATGTACTGGAGAAATTGTTTGCTTTGTTCATCGAACAGGGAAACTTATGGCCGGAGTTATGTGCCTTGCCTGAGATTAAGGGTCCAGAAACATCAGACAGCAGCTTATATGGGTAAGATTTCGAGCAACTGTAAAAGCAATTAATTTCTTCTTCAGTTTCATGGATTTGACTAAAAATGCTACCTCTAGTTTTCATGAGAGTAATACATTCCTTGCAATGCTGCAGATATCTCCATGAGCACATCACTACATTGGAGAGAAATGGCAAACTGGAAACGCTTGAAGCAATAAATGAGAAGATTCGTAAGCGTTTTAAGAATCCAAAATTGTCAAACAGTAACTGTGCTAAGGTTTGCAGGCATGCTTCAGTTGCATGGTGTCGATCTCTTATAATCAGCCTTGGACAGATCACGCCAACCCCAGCTCTATCCTCCAGTGAGACTCAAGTTCTTTGTCAATCAGATAGTGGGTTGGAAAACCCACTGCTTTGTGTTGATTTGCAAACAGATGAATTATGGAGTTCAGCATTTGAGGACCCAATTCAATTGAAAACTCTTGAAATAAAATGGAGGCCAATATTGTCTAAGATCAAATATGTGATGATTATGAAAGCTTCAGATGAAAATTTGGAGATTGCCAGTGCTTTGCTTAGATCTGCTTATAACTTTTATCGCGAGAGCTCTTGTGTAATGCCCCCATCTGGTATCAACCTTTATTTGGTTCCATCTTGGTTAGCAATGGAGAAACAATTTCAACCAAACATAAATGGGGTTGAAACTCTTGATCTCAGCGTTCCAAGGAAGCTTATATTGTGGGCCTACACACTATTGCATGGACGCTATGCGAACATCTCAATTGTTGTAAAGTATTGTGAAGAAAATGCAAAGGCAAGGAAATGAGATTTATACATGCATACATATACGTATTATACAAATAACGTATATGCATATATATGTTATAATTACTGGCCTATATTTTCTTTCCCATCCTCTTGTGGCTAACTTGATTGCGAAAGAATTGTTTCAACTATTAAACAACGGGGTATTTGGATGCCACAGAGCATGCCTTTCTTATATGTCTATACTCGTTGTACTTTCAATTGGAAACAAGAAAAGATCATATGAATAAGTTTCTTGTAATAAAAGAAACAAAATTTGACGAATTTTCTCATGGAATTCGTTTCTGTTTTGCAGTCAAAGCTGAAAAAAGGAGCTGGAATTACATCTGCTTCCTCGCATACAAACACATCCTCGGCCACTGCCCAGACAGGTAATGATTGTCTTTCGTTTCCTCTTTCAGTAACCTTTTGCAGACAGACTTTGATGTAGTCACTGAACAAGTGCTTATCCAGATCATATATCAGTTTACATTTGGAACTTCTTTTCTTGTGCATTCTACTATGGAAGAGAACAGCGACCAATAGTGCACATTTCTAATTGTAAAATCAAATCAGAAATCTTCGGATTCGCATCTCTGACAAAATTTAATGGAAACCTAATGGTCTTCAAGCTAAATAATAATAATAATAATAATAATAATAAAATGCTGATAGTCGTTGGCACTATGGTTGTAGGTGGTGTGAGAGATGGAGCTGGCTGTGGGATAGGTAGTGATGCTGAGGCTGCTCCACTGACCACAGTAGCGAGTGCTTCAGTGCCTGAGGGCAATGCCACTGATTCTGCAAATCCGCCGCCTTCTTCGGCCGAGAGTCAAAAGGGTTTATTCTCTGCTCCACAACTTCACCATTGTAACAACTCCATTGTAGAGAGGAGTCACGAAGGAGATCATCCCGGTAGAGGCTGATTATATATTATAGGCAAGCTGCATTCAACTGTACATATTGTTTAAAAATTTGTTTAGAGGCACGTTAGGCGAAGGAATGTTATGACAACAATTTTGTTGTTCACATTCCCCTTGCTTTTGTAAAAAATGGAATAGCCAACTATATATTTATGGAAATTATTTTCTCTGAAAAATATGCAGATGGAATTAATTTTTTTCTTCATTTTTATGTGTTTCCTTATTATTATTTTTTTTCTGAAGATAATTTTGGGGTGGATTCATGGCCCCGATTTCTCTATTTTCATCTATTTTTACCAATTTAAATTGACAAAATAAGATATTTTTAGCATTTCTTCTCAACCTAGAATATTTTTCAAATTAAAAATTTTACGCAAACTTTGTTATTTTAAAATTTCCTAAATTCTCAAGAAAAATGGAAATAATGTAATTCTAAAAAGCAAGGGTGCCATGAAAAAATGATATGGTGAGATTAATTGATTTGGAGCGAAAATCCATCAACCGCATAAAGAAAACGTTTGGAGAGAAATCAAACCAAACTAAATTAGGGCGTTAGTTTGGACTTAATGAGTACAATAATTTTAGACAAGTAACGGAATTGAGTCGATTGTGTAAAATTTATCATTTTATTAATTAGTTGAAATTTAAAGAACGGAGACATTTTAAAAAACAGTCCATATTTTAGAGGACATCTATGAAACTGATTTTAAAATTCACGATTGTTATAGTGAGGTACATCCATGAAATCTAAGACAAATAAAAAAAAAAGTAATAGATCATAAAATTAACAGCTGATATGTCATTAATTTACGTGGTCTATCACTGATAAACGACAAGCCAATTTTCTAATTATAAAAAACTTCAGTGATTTACTAAAAAATAGTTCAAAAGGGTCATTTTTGCACATATTCAGAATATCCGATTTTTTAGTACAAACATCCCCTTAATTCTATGCGTTTGGCAAGTCGGTCCCTCAATTTTTGATCTTGACAATTTACTATATAAATTTTAAAATACATTGCAATTTACGTGCTTGGAAGGTGTTGAGGTCCAGTAGATCCAGAGGGTATGACGTAAGAGGGGTGTGCACATGTAAGTATTTAAATCGTTGGTGGTGGTTCCAACGTGGTCAAAATACTTTATGGAGGACCTCCGATAATGGTGTGGTTCGCTTAGGCCCAAATTCGGCCAAAGAACACGTGTTCTCGGACCTTTTTTGTTGCCAAATTCATGAAAATACTCTTGCAAAAAGAGTGAGAAAATCCTAAAATAGTAATGAAGAACTTCACGAGTGCAGAATAGTGGGAGGAGTAATCACGTAGTTGATGGATGAGTGACTCGAGAGGTGGATGAGACTTTTTGATGGAGAAGGGCTCCAAAAGCAGTTTTTGAGCTACTTTGGAGGCTTTGAGTATGTAGCATCGCTGGTGGATAAGGCGTTGATGGAGAAAAAAGTGGTATGGAGGAGTCTAATGCAGGTTGTTTTGAGAGCGTGGAGACCGTTTGGCGCACTCTCTCGGACGGTGGATGAGAGTGACTCTGAGGTTGGAGGCTTAAGCACAAAAACAACTCTCAAAACATTCTCAGGTAGTGTTGGAAGAGGATTAAAAAGTGTTCTTGAGGAGTTTCTAAGGAGGTCAACACTTAAAAACTATGAAGTTCCTCAAGAACTTGAAGAAGGCTTCAAGTCCTTGTAGCAAAAGACTTAAAGAAAACACTCAGAAAGAGATTTTGGAGCGAATTCTCAAGAGTTTCAATACTCAAGAGAGTGATATTAAGATTTGATGTATTGATATGGTGTTGGTGGTAAAATGAAAAAGGTGAGGGGGTATTTATAGGAGGAGATAAGAGTGTTTGACAATTGCTCTGACAAAGGTCTGAACACTCATTTCCTTTTCGAGGAAGGCTATTAGAGGCCTTTCTTGGTTTTGACAAAGAGATGGTCTGGAAATGGAATGTAAGATTCTGGAATGGAAGAAATGGTGGCGGGCTGTCAAAGCATTCCCATTCGGAGGAAAGGTGTCAGATAGCTTTTTAAGTTTGACAAAGAGACTCACTAAAAATAGGATGAAATTTTTTTGAAAATTTACTCCGGCGGCGTTCTGATGAAGTGAGGCATAACTCATTCCGTTTGGAGTAAAATCCCAGCTATCTTGTCTGAGGAGGCAAAATGACACCTTAGAAGTAAAAATACTTGAAGGCCAAGTTCTAGATTTTAGGCTGACACGAAGTGACTTCAGACTTGAAATCTCCAAGAGTGTTTGACTCAACTAAGTGTTCCGAAGACTTTCCTCTTTGGGGGTCTGATCGTGTGTCAGACCTTTGTCGGAGATTGTTTGTATGAGAATGACCAAGCAGCCATTGTACTTGCTCTGACAATAGATTGCTCCGAATGTGCACGAGTGCTCTGAATGGACAACCTGATACGAAGAAGAGCTGGGAAAGCATGTCTGACACAAGAAGTGCTCCGAGAGGCATGTCTAGTCGTAGGAAAAGCCTCCGAATGAGCTAAAACTAATGGTTTCTCAGGCCTTGAGTTGGAGAAGATTTCTGAATGATCAGGCTTGGGGGCCTTTCAATGGCTGAAAAAAAGGATTTTGGACTTCTAAAGACAAGAGGAAGGCTTTTTTGGGTTAAATCATCCATCACTCATTCATACTTAATTTGACTAATTCTGAAAAACCCTAAGCGGGTTTCAAATTGAGTTAAATTAAGGACAAATGGGCATATGCGATCACTCATGGCCCACCAAATCACAACCCACAAGAGTTCTCTGAGCGTGAATTGAGTTTACAAAACGAACCCAATTACATCGTGGGACACAAAGGATTGGGCCTGAACCCTTAATAAGCCTGGTACGAATTCAGGTATCAACAGAAAGTTTCTTCCTATGAACGTTTTTTCATTGAATTGATCCCCATATACACATCAGGAGTAAAAAAAACTTTTAAATTGGGGTTATTACCATTTTGGGGGAAAAAATCCAGAGTTCCTATTTTTTATGGAACCAACATCTTTAGGGACTTTTCTTTTTTTTTTTTTTTTTTTGCACAAAACCCGGAATATTTTTATCAGATGGGCTTGGATAGAGTCTGATAAGACTATTAGAGTGGCAGACGAGCCAGCAAACACACAGAAGTGTGAACACAGCAAAATGGGAAGTAGAGCTCTGGTTATGGCGAAAGGACTGAAATGTTTCCCATCTCCTAATCACCGCCATCAAACCTTCAATCTCAAGCCTCTCCTCTTTCTTCCAAACAACAATTCTCTACGAAGAAATTCCTCAACTTCAACGTCAACGACTGTCTCCTCTCTTCAACCTCCCGACGTGCCTCGCTTGGCTCAAACTGCCCAAATCTCTCTCGCTCCTCATGAGGTTCTCTATCTTTCTCTCTCTACTCGTGATTTTAGATATTTCTCGATTATTTCAACGAAATGTGTTTTTCTTTTCTTTTTTGTTTCTCCTGATTTTTTTTAAAATTTGTTTCAGGTGGAAGAATTCGCTCCTAAAATCCGTCAAGTCATAGATTGGTATTTATCTTTCTGTTTACCAAACTATTTTTTTCAGCAAAGAAGGAAAAAAAAAAAGAGAAAAAGAAAACTGTTTCGAACTTTATTTTTTGTTTTATATAAAAGTTTTCGGTTAATTTTCTCTGTAAAGAAAGAATGAATTTCTTGTTATGTTTTTATTGAAAGAGAAGCGAATATATACACCATACAGACATCAATTTAGATCCTAGAATAAAGCATATACACTGTATTGTCTATTCACACTAATACATAAATGTAAACAAATCAATTGGAATTGATGATAGTTGACTGAGATGATTGGAAGATCCCGGACTTTGTGCATTGATTGACTTTTCATTCCTTAACACTCCCCCTCAAGTTTAGAATGTATGTTGATAATTCCTAACTTGCCAAGTAAAGTCGAAAAATGTGAAGAACTCAATGGCTTCGTAAAAATGTCGGCTGGCTGGGGGGGTG
>NW_010360712.1:0-458 GCF_000414095.1 Morus notabilis | reverse complement strand
CATGATTCTGAATACATAAACCAAACTTCTTCTAATAAATCTGTCTTGCATTTTTGGATCCATTGATGCATAGTCACTGTTCTGTTCTCTCTCTATTTTGTATTGTGTAAAATATAAAATCAAATAAATCAAAATTTGCAAATATTTTCAGTCCCTCTATTTATAGCAGGATCTAGGTAGCTATACGTAACCAAAGGAAACAAAGGGACCCACATAAGAAGATGGCACTCACTGAGCTTAAGAAAAATACTGGACCCACATCAGCAACTAGGAAGGTGAGCGAGAGAGAGAGAGGGGCAATTAACAGACACACGTGTTGGACCATCTTCAAAACAAATGAAATTAAAACAAAGGGCAATATAGTAATTTTACGTTAAAAGGACATAACGGGAATATAAAAATTATTTGTAGAAATCTGTAGGGGTAAAAGAGGAAGGACAATGTTCATAGCACTGTAG
>NW_010360711.1:366288-410642 GCF_000414095.1 Morus notabilis | reverse complement strand
CGACGCTCTCAAGCAGAACGGCGCCGACGTCTTCCTCTGCTGCGATCCTTCTCGCTCCGGCCCCGACGATTTCCACATCATTTCTTCCCTCGACCACGTACACCTTCTATTCTTATTTTTTACTTACTTGTTTTTCTTCTTTTCGATTCGCTTCGGGCTTCTGATGTTTCCGCTGGAATCCTGTTTGGCAGGAGAAGTTTGAAGATCTCAGATCAAAAGGCTGTAATATGCTAGGTAAGGTTTGTGAAAGTATTTCTGATAATTAATTAGTCTTTTACGGAACCTAGACATTTGTAAAAATGACTTTGGGCCCGTTTGTTTCATGGGTTCATGTCAGTAATTTTAATTCTGAATTCAAGTTTCGTGAGAGAACCCGTTGGCGGGAATTTTTTTGATTCAAATCTTTTGTGGGAGAAAATACATAATTGAGTTTAAATGCGTGAACCAAACGGCCTTTAATAATAATGTTTTATTAGTAAATAATCTTTCAAAAACTTCTGGCGACGTGAGCTATCATGAATGATTACTTTTTACAAAGAACGATGGGCTAAAAATGAAAAATATCATTTTGTCAATTTCACTCTTTAGGGTAGTCATTCTAGCAAGTTCTGCAGGGAAGGGATGGATACAGAGAGTCATATGATTGTATTGTTGGGCAGGTCCACAATGTGTGTTTTCCTTGGCGAAGGAGCATAGGGCTTTACCTAAACAAGGGTTCACTTGTTGCCTTGCAATGGATGGTGTCAAAGTTCTGGCCTCTGGTTTTGAGGCTGATGAAAAGGTATCTTGCTTCTGGTACGTGAATTTTTGTGATAACATTTATACTTTCCAATACAAAACAAATACACTCTTTTGTTACTTGCACACTGGCCTAATTTATGTTACAATGTGTGAAATGCTTTGCATTCCTTGGCTGACTGGTCATTATTAACCAATTAGTACTACTTCCATGTTTCCCTATCTCACTGTTAGATAATATCTCATTGCAGGGTAAGATTGAAATGTTAGTAACAGCAATGGGGGGAGTTTTCCATTCTAAAGCATCTTCGGATGTTAGCTTTGTCATTGTGAAAAATGTTTTGGCTGCAAAATACAAGGTTGGTTACTTTTCAAAATCTTAAAATGATACTTTGTATAGTATTAGACGGTTGAGCTTCAGCTCGGTTTAATATCTTTATATCTTCAATTTTTCCTTTTCCATTCACCGTTAGGATTTCAATATGACCATATGGCTGATGTTTAAAATGATTTGTTCCACAGTAGAGTTACTGGTTAAGAAATGTTTGATTTGTTTCCTTGTTCTTTATGTTGAAAAATGGATAAGTCACTGCCTTTGTAATTCGTTGTTGAAAAAAGCCAACCTTTGTAAGCTTTCCATGTCTATGCAAGGTATGATTAGACACTTTGTCAAGAAACTCAGTAAGAGACAACCGTTTTCAGGTAGTTGACAAGTCATGTATCACCCTATATATGTTTCTTGTTCGAATACGGACTTTGATGTATTTTTTAAAAACTATACTTTTAGGAAGGGCTTAGAATCGTGGATCTCTTAACTTAATAGGATTAATAGGATAGCATTTTCGTATGCAGTGGGCTCTTCATATCTTGAAGAAACCAATTGTCACTGTTGGTTGGTTATACCAGTGCTGGAATGAGCATCGTATTGTTCCCCAGGAATCATTTAGGGTTCTTCCCTTTTCTGGATTGACTATTTGTGTCACCAGAATCCCAGCAGGTAGTTAAGCTAAGCTGTCTGTTGGTGCATCAGGTTGCTATTTTTTATTTCCCCGTGCTGCTAATTTTGCTTGTTTCTGTCAGATGAACGGAAGCAGATGGAAAAGACCATTACACAAAATGGCGGCAAATATTCTGCTGAACTTACCAAGAAGTGCACACACCTAATTTCAGATATATCCTTTCTTATGGTTTGTTCAGACAACACTTGTGGATTTGAATTCATGTCTAGTTTTCTAAATCAGTTTTATATGATACACACACACGTCTCATTTTATCAAGAGAGCTTTGAGATGCCCAAACTTATTTTCTATTGCCTGATCAACTTCTAAATATTGACCTGTCTGTTTTTGAGAGTCCAGTCACCTTTTTTTTTTTTTTTTTAATTTTTCTCATTTCTATATTTATGTTTATTTTTAATTTTCAAAAGTAACTGCATCTGCACCTGTTTCTTCCTCAACCTCTATGTTTCTTTAGGATGATATTTTTCAGTTTTATCCACAAAATGGTCAGTTAAACTTTCATGTGGTAATTGTTCATCATATTTCGTGGTGACAAACATGAATACTCAGCTTCCTTGTGGGCTTCAACTGAAAAAGCCTTCAAGGACCTGTCTGTTTTTGAGAGTCCAGTCACCTTTATTTTTTATTTTTCTCATTTCTATATTTATGTTTATTTTTAATTTTCAAAAGTAACTGCATCTGCAACCTCTTTGTTTCTTTAGGATGATATTTTTCAGTTTTATCCACAAAATGGTCAGTTAAACTTTCATGTGGTAATTGTTCATCATATTTCGTGGTGACAAACATGAATACTCAGCTTCCTTGTGGGCTTCGACTGAAAAAGCCTTCAAGGACTTTCCATTTCTTCAATTGTTCTGAATTAGATAGGTATGATGGGGGATGTGTTTGTGGAATTCTTGATAGGTTTATAATCTTTTTTTTTTCCTTTGAGAATCTCGTGTCTCCTTTCCTTTGTATTGATTTTAATATCAACAAAAGGAAATATCTTATACACACAACACACACCACACACACATAAGGAAAAAAACATGACATTTGGTAGAACACATTCGGACTTGATGTTTCTTTTTCCAGTTTGTAACTGTTTTATTATTACCGATGCATCTTTTTCATTATTTTTATTATTAGAGGCTATCTCAAATTATAGATAAATGTTATTCAAGTATACAAAAATTTGTACTCTTGACTGCCTGTAAGCTCCTGAAGGTGACAAATATAAAGTTGCCCGAAGATGGGGCCACATTCATATTGTTACTCGAAAATGGTTTGATCAATCTATCGCTAGAAGAGGTACTCTTTATCAAAATATCTGATGGAATTCGAATTCATTGTGCTTTGAGTGTTTACCATTCATACTTCTCTTCTGAAAGATCTAATGATTGTATTCGACCTTGAATTTATCCTTTTTTTTAATGGTGAATAGCATGTCTTAATGAGGAGTCCTACCCCGTTCATAGTACTTCTGTGTCTTCAAGTAAAGGTGTACGAGGTTGTGTAAAAATGCAGCTTAGCCAAGGAAAAGATATTGGCAATCTGCAGTCAGCACCATCGTCAGTGGCTACAGACACCAATTCAGTAGTGGTTCCTAGTGCTGGGTTTGAGGATCTAGACATGGAGGCTACTCTCTCACAAAACACGTCTCATACATTTCCAGCTGCTCCAGACCATGTGAAAGAGGGTGAAAATGTGGAAACTGTTTTGCAGCCCCAATGTGAAATAAACCTCACAAACCTTGATGGTTGTGTAGCTGATGATTCTCAATCTGAAGATAATGACCTCTACTTGTCAGAGTGTAGAATATTATTCATTGGCTTTGAAGCTTCTGAAATGCGTAGACTAGTTAATATGGTTCGTAGAGGTGGGGGTTCTCGATATGTTTTGTTCAATGACAGATTGACACATATAGTTGTTGGGACTCCTTCAGAGATGTAAGTTTTGCCAACCTAATGCACCTTTCCGTGTGTTTGACTCTCTAAGCATAGTTTTTCTTTGGTGCTGTTACAATTTCGTTTTTATTTTTAACATTGGGTCTACTGGGACACGTCCGCCAACTTAATACACCTTTTAATGTGTTTGTCTCTCTAAGCAATTTTTTTCTTGGTGCAGTTACAATTTCATTTTTATTTGTAACATTGGCACTGGGACTGATGATTGGAAAGCATTCGTGTTGCTGTATTTGCTTTGTGATTATCCTTCTAATAAGTTTATATAATTGCAGTGAAAAGAAGGAGGTAAGGAGTCTTGCAGCCTTTGGTATCATTCATGTTGTTAGGACCACCTGGCTCGAAGACTGTGATCGTGAAAAGAAAGAGATCCCCGCTTACCAAAGGCACGTTGCGCAAGATTTACTTCTTCCTAAAGGTTTGCCAATTACTTTCTCAAAAGTCCCGCATTTTGTTGTGTCATCTTATTTCAGGTTTCTATGTATCTCAATTATTGTTGGAACCTTAATTGGTATAATGGTTCTTCTATACACACACAATTTCTGTGATACATGTTTGTTGAATTATCTAATCATACATCCTGATTTGGTGGTTTCTGAATGCTTTCCCAAAGGAGCACTTACGGGCATGACAGGTGTAAATCAAGGAAGAATCTCTACTGCTCATCTGAGCATTCCATCTAATCAGTCATCGGGACCAACAAGTGCTGAAACTGGAATGCCATTATCATCAGAAAAAGATAGAGAAGAAAAAACAGAAATAAACATGAAAGGTGTGAACTCAGAAATAAACATGAAAGGTGTCAACTCTATCGCAATGACATCAAAATCATTCCAACAGAGTCATCTTCCTGTAATCAACGATAAAAGCAAGCGTAAACTAAATGATGAAAGTCAGGCTCCAAAGAACTTGCAACGTGATACAAGCGTTCAAAATGGGAAGTCTTCAAATGTATTTATGGGGAAAATATTTGGCTTCTCAAGTTCCTTTCCTGAAGTTCGAGTAAGTTTTCAAAGTCGTAGTTTACTGGGACATTTTGCTGTTTTGTTTCCAAAAGTGTTCTACTTATTGTTTTCGGATCTCTTTTCCAGAAAGGTGAAATTGTTCAATGGATAAAACAAGGGGGTGGAGAGGTAGTTGATGCTTTCCTGAGACAGTGTGCACACTTCACTGTTGAGTGTCATGGCGTGAAACCGAAGTTGGTGTCTACTCCCCAAGCAACTTATGTATCAAGCCACTGGATCCGTTCATGTTTAGAGGTATGATGGACGACTTTAAATATGTTTTCCAGTTTCAAGCCCAAAAGAAAGGGTTTTCTTCTTTAATATATACTTTGGTTGGTTTTTTTGTTTTGTTTTGTTTTGTTTTTTTTCTTTATTTTTTTTGTTTTTTGTTTTTTTGTTTTGTTTTGTTTTGTTTTTGTTTTGTTTTTGTTTTGTTTTTGTTTTTTTAGTGCTAATGATGATATAAAACATTTGTTTTGAAGGATGGATGCTTGCTGGAAGTTTCTAGCCACATTCTCTTTTCTCCTCTTCCCTGTCAGATTCCTTTCCCTGGATTTGAGAACTTTCGGTTTTGTGTTTCACAATACGAAGGGAAAGATCGACTACTTCTGAAAAATCTGTGTTTTGTTCTTGGAGCCAAATTAGTAGAAAAATTGACCAAGAAGGTCACCCATCTACTGTGCAAATTTGCAATTGGAGCAAAGTACGATGCTGCTTGTAAATGGGGGATACATTCAATTACAACTGAGTGGATATATGAGTGTGTCAAGCAGGTATTACCGATATTCCGAGTGCACATATTCATATTGATATCTCATGTCTTTGCACGTGGGCATTCATTCAGGAGATTATCTTGTGATTGTTAGATGGACCGAAATATTTATGCTAACAATGTTCACTGTTTGGCAGAATAAACTTGTTCCTCTTGATCTGTTTTCTCCAAAAGAAGTTACTGCTCAAGACCAAGAAGCGGGGTTGTGTACCATGAGCCAGTTTCCTTCACAAGCTGTCCGAACGATATCCGGAGATAATCCCTCCCAGTTTCCCAGTCATTCAAGAAACATTAAAACATCACCATCTAGAGTCGGTGGTAGAAATGGCAGTGTCGGCGAAGGTGAAGGGGCTAAGCATTTAAGCACGCTCAGTAAAAAGGCAAGGCTCTTGGAAGATGAGGCTCAAACGTGTCTGCTTTCTACTGGGGTACATGGAAGTGCTCCCGTTTGCAACACAAATTCCAGGGATGATAACATGGCGAAGGATACAAATGAAATGTCTCATGTTGTTCCTGATGTGGCTGCTGCAATTGAGGACTTACTAGAGCAGACAAGCAAGGTAAAGTCACAGGGGATTCTTTAGTTGCTTTCATGATTTCAAGTTTATTGGTATAATGATATTCTGATTTATCTCTCATGTTTTCTTTTACAAAGATTCACGATCAGAAATCACCAGGGAGGACTGGGTGTGATGAAACTGTATCCTTTTCTCTGCTTTTCTCCCGTTTTTTTAATTTTGCACTATTATTATTCTTAATATTATTAATATTATTATTATTATTATTATTATTATTATTATTTTGCATCAATTGGAATCCTTGATGATAAAAACAGCTTTTCTCATCCACTTGTTCAACCGTCGGTCAAGATCATTCAGATACACATTCCATTGTTGGTTTATCAAAGCACTGGTTAAACAGGTGATGACTATATCTCTGATTTGCATTTTTTTCCCTCTTTGGAGCATCATATCAAATTAATGCAAGTTTTAGCCCCCGGACCCCTCTTCCCATGCAGTTCTCTATGTATATCAATATATACCACAAAGGTAATTGTTGTGGTAACTGACTACATGGCTCATTCTTGCCCCATGCATACACAGAAAGAGCTTTATTTATAAACTTGTTTAAATATCTTCTGTTCACTAACATTTTCAAATCTGTCGCAGGACGGGGAAAAAGGGTGACATCCATAATTCACCTGGAGATGGAAACACGGGCATGTATGATGGCTTCAGCGAAACACAGACGGATTCTCAGGTTGTCTTTTCCTCGTCTTTGAATACCGTTGTTTGCATTGATGAAAGAGAATTTCATAGCGTGTATCTGTGATCTATATTCCATGAAGGGCCATTGTTTGATTTAGTTATCAGGAAAAGATATAAACACCAGTTTCACTCGAAAACTGATCTCGTTCACAAGCCACTTTTATTTGTCATTGTGTTTTCCGTCCTGATGTTCGTGCTTAACGTTGCGAGCGCAGGTTGTTGGTTATGAAGAAGATTTGTCAGGCAGGCAAATGCTTATAGACCGGGTTCGGACCCGAAGTAGCATGGCTTGAAGGTGCTAGTAGCAGTAGTACAGAACAAAACAATCGGTAGTATCGGGTGGTCAGACAGTTTTGAATGGTATATCTGAGGTTGCTCTCGATGAATGCAAGGGCCGTATCTTTTGTCCGGCATTTGATGCAATATTTGGTGACCTTGGGGAAGGAGAAAAGAGTCAACAAAAGTTAAAAAGACATGCTTTATTAGCGTCTATATTCATGATCCTAAATGTGTGCGGATTTCGCAACTTGGGATAGCCAATCCTTACAGCTCCTGTAGCAGCATTTCGTAGGAAATTTGGGAACGTGAAAATTAATAGCTGTGTTTGGGGTTGTTTTTATTTTTGTTTTTCACGAGTTTTGAGAAAGAAAAAAATAAAAACGTTTTTAAAACGGTGGAAAATTAATAGCTGTGTTTGGGGTTGTTTTTATTTTTGTTTTTCACGAGAGTTTTGAGAAAGAAAAAAATAAAAACGTTTTTAAAACGGTATTTGACGTAATAAAGACAAAATACATAAATGAAAATGATTTTTTTGTTTAGTATAAAATGAAAAAGAAATGAAAAATGACTTTTAGTCGTTTTTTATTTTTTATTTTCGCTTTCTCCTCTCTCTAGTAGAGAGAAAGAAAAAGAGATATTAATAAGTTTTTTTATATTAAAAATAATATATTAATAAAATTATCAAACACATTTTTAAAAATAATTTTTATTTAAATTAAAAACGTTTTTATTTTTATATAAAAAATAAAATTAGTTTAAAACGAATTTTAAAGGCACTCTATATGTTTAGAGATATACACACTTCCAAAGTTATTTTTTTCTTCCTAAATAATTCCGAGCATCGTATTATTTTTCTTATTTTCTTTTATACTTTTTGATGGTCATATAGGCCCTGCGTAGGTCCCAGCTCAATACCCAGTCGTTGGCCCACGTTACCTTGTAGTTCTGGCAAGTTAGCAAGAGATAAATACCATCTAGTTCTAGAAACTAACCTAAAAAATGAGACCTGTTCGACATATATTAAAAAATTTAAAACATTTTACAAATTGAGAACATTAAAATCATAAAAATTCTAGGATAATTTACTTATTTTATAGTAATTTTTGCAATAAATATGCTGGTGCCAAGCGTGAAATAAACGAAGAATATCACTTGTGAGCAAGTAATTTGATGCCTAAAAACATGAAATGAGAAAATAAAACGAAAGAAAATCATCAACCACTAGTAGTGGCTTCAAAATTGTTTTTTTAATTTAAAAAAAGGGTCGAAAAGTACGAAAAATAGTCCCAATCCGAAATGCCTGATTGTTTGAATTTTTGGACCGTAATATCATCCACGGCTTTCATTATTTTCTCGCCATCCAAAAACCATGCTTACACATCAATAACACATTCCCCCTTCTCCCAAAAAAAAAAAAAAAAAAAATCCCCATGGTGGTGGCATGCTGCCTGGTGTGCCACTTGGCGGTGGTCGTCGACATGAATCGCTGTGCTCCGGCCACCGGAATTCCATTGTCGTCGTCGTTATCTTCTTCTTCTTCTTCTTCGTCGTCGCTATCATCAGCTTTTAAGCCTTCTTTTCAGTTCTCGGCTATTCCCAGACTGGTCGGCTTCGGCTTCCGCTTGGAGTTCCGACAGAGATTCCGGCGGCGTCTTAACTTCGTCGTCAGTGCGGAGCTTTCCAAGTCATTCTCTCTCAGCTTCGGCTTGGATTCTCAGGTCTCTTGCGCTTATTGCCACTTGTTCTTTCTTTTGATCTACTTCCTTTTTCAATCCCTAGTCCGAATTTTAATTCGCTTCTTGAGCTCGTTTTTTAACTTCTGGAATGGTATTTTGAAGAATTGAATCAGAGACTTTTACGAATCAAGATTTATTTATCGAATCTTTTAGTATTTGTGGCACTTTTATTGCACGTCTTGCATATCTTCTAGTGTAATTTCTGTGTAGAGTTTAGTTATTTATGAATTACTTTGACAAGAATATATTTAGCCTCTATTTGTTTCAACAACTCAAACCCAACAATTCAATTCAAATTTTAACCCATAGTTTAGGATTCTTGGTAGAGAATTAATGAGAACAGTTTAAACCATTGATAATGGTTCAGATCTTGAATTTTAGAATTTACCTTCCTCTTAATTTTTAACGATCCGAATTGATTCTACAGTGAAAAAATTCAGATCTGGCCTTTTCCTATCCTCAACTTTTAAGCTTAAAAATATCATAACTTCTTCGTTTTAATTCCGATTGAGATGATTTTTTTTAATGTCTTCATAATTAAGAGAGGAACAAATCCTATCCATATTGCATAACTTTTAATGTCATTTACAATGAGGTTTTATAAGATTTGTTACAAAACTCTAATGACGGTTATCGACATTTTATCTAAATACACTTTGGATTTTATTCCCAATTCAAATTACAGTTTATGTGCGTATCAATACACCGGTTCGAATCGCAATTCAAATCACTACAATTCAAACCAAATCACACAATCCTAACGGCGAACCAAACAATGCCTTATTCTTTTTAAGAAAAATCCTGGGAGGTTTTTCCTTATAGTTGAAGTCTTTTTACTTATTTCTTTAATTCGGTATAGAATCATGTAAATATGATCTCTTGTAAGCTTCATCAGCTTTCCACTTTCCTACTCGTTTCAAATATGATATCTTCCATCTTTCTTATCATTTTTTTTTAAAATTTTCTTATTATTATACTGGAAAGTATAGTTTGTTGCATCTCTCCCTTTGTAGGGTTTTCTTCTTTTTGTTCTTTTCATGTTTTCTTGTTTTTCACTTACTGATAGAAACGGTTCTCCAATTTAACCGGCTTGCTGTTATCTTAATTTGTTCCTTCCTAGTGGAAATTTGATTAGTTGATGCCTCTGAAGTGAGGGTGTTTATATATTTATTGTTTTTAAATCATTATCTGAATCTGTTTTTGTTTTCAATTTGAAGGCCTTCCAGCCTCCTGATCCATCACAGTTACGGTGGGTTGGTCC
The DNA here is from genome assembly GCF_000414095.1 of Morus notabilis. Taxonomy (NCBI): domain Eukaryota; kingdom Viridiplantae; phylum Streptophyta; class Magnoliopsida; order Rosales; family Moraceae; genus Morus; species Morus notabilis. The sequence goes on along the minus strand of NW_010360711.1, from coordinate 400,622 downwards.
TGTTCCAGGGGATATAGCAGAAATTGAGGCATATTGTAGAATCTTTAGATCTGCAGAATGGCTTCACGCTGCACTAATGGACACATTATGCAATCCATTAACGGGTGAATGTTATGTTTCGTATGATTTCACCTCAGATGAAAAGCCAGCACTGGAGGATAAGATCGTTTCCGTACTCGGTTGTATGGTGTCCCTCCTGAACAAAGGTAGGGAAGATGTTCTTTCTGGGAGATCGTCCATGATGAACTCGTTTCGCTTTGCAGATGTAAATGCCATCGATGATAAGCTCCCTCCACTTGCCATTTTCAGGAGTGAGATGAAAAGGTGCTGTGAAAGCTTGCATGTTGCTCTTGAGAACTATTTGATGCCTGGTGATGACCGAAGTTTGGATGTTTGGAGGAAACTTCAGAGACTAAAGAACGTCTGCTATGATTCCGGTCTTCCCCGTGGGGAGGATTATCCCACCCAGACACTGTTTGCAAATTGGACTCCTGTGTACTTGTCCAGTTCTAAAGAAGAGCTAGGATCCAATGATTCCGAGGTAGCTTTCTGGAGGGGTGGTCAGGTTACAGAAGAAGGTCTAGAGTGGTTAGTGAAGGAAGGATGTAAAACCATAGTTGATCTTAGAGCAGAGAATATAAAAGATAACTTTTATCAAGCGGCCATAGACAATGCAATTGCATCTGGGAAAATTGAATTAGTCAAAATTCCAGTTGGAGTTGGGACTGCGCCTTCAATGGAGCAGGTTGAGAAGTTCGCGAGTTTGGTTTCAGATTGCAGCAAAAGACCTATCTATCTTCACAGTAAAGAAGGGATTCAGAGAACTTCTGCCATGGTTTCCAGATGGAGACAGTTCATGACCCGCTTTGGTTTGCAGCTCAACTCCAATCAATTAATCGCTCCAGATGCTGCATCGTTACAAGGGAAGAACAGAACAATAAAAGGGCAGAAGTCTTCCATTTCTGAAAAAGAGCCCCTCCTGGAAAACGAAATTCAGTCACTAAAAGAGACGTCAGATACAGTTGACGGTGTAAGTGCGGTAAATAAGGAAGACGAAATGAATGGAAGCTCTAATGGAGTTTACAATGACGTTATTTATAACCAAGGAATGACATCAGTAGAAACTGAAAATGGCCGGGACGTATCTCTGACCAACTCCTTCACTGAAATTGACCCGTTAAAGGCTCAGGTTCCTCCTTGCAATTTTTTCTCCAGAAAAGAAATGTCCGTGTTTCTTAGGAAGAAAAGGATTTCACCTCCTAATTATTTTAATTACCAGTTGAAAATGTTGGAGAAGTTACCTGTTTCAAGAGATATGTATATTGGGACAAAACAGAGAGGTGAGACTCTTGGTAATGATCAAGTAACTGGACTTGCTAAAAGTTCTAATCGATTAGACAATGGAAAAAAACTATCTCCAAAGCCCCAGAAGACAACATCTGGCAATGGGGAATATTTGACTGGTGCTAGTTGTGTTTCTGTTGGTCGAGTTGTGAATGGGTTGACGGAAAGTAAGGGAAATTCTGTCCTGGAATCTAATACATCTGTCACTGTAAGCAATACCTATAACGGGCATGTTGAATCTAAATTGGCAGAGGAGATTCAGAAGAGCAATGGTAGAGCCCCATTAGTTTCTAGTGATGATGAGATGGGTCCAGTTGAAGGAGATATGTGTGCTTCTACAACCGGTGTTGTAAGGGTCCAGTCAAGAAAAAAAGCAGAAATGTTCTTGGTCCGGACTGATGGATTCTCTTGTACCAGAGAAAAGGTGACGGAGGCCTCCTTAGCCTTCTCACATCCAAGCACACAGCAGCAGATGCTGATGTGGAAAACTACGCCAAAGACGGTGTTACTGTTGAAGAAGCTGGGGCCAGAGCTCATGGAGGAAGCTAAAGAGGTACCATTTGAAAATTGAATATATAATTTGTAAAATACTGCATAGAACTGAAGCAATTAAATGATTCAAAGCCCGAATTATGTTAATATACAAGTGGTTTTGAACCCTCTATGAATATGAAAGCATATTAAATGTTTATATTAGCAGAAGTGTGCGGCCACATTTTATGAGCATGAAAGTTGACGAACTGAACTGAATTATGGTTCTTGCCGATGCTGAATGCAAAACAGTCAATTATAGTTACTGAAGTTCTTCGAGATTGAGATGCATACTTTGATTTATTATTTGAAAATGGAAACATCTTAGTGGCATTCAGAGAAGGGACATAATGTCTAGCTCTAGCATTTTGCTCGTTAAGTTGATATTTTATTACTGTATTCTGCTGGTGTATTTAATGATATATATGCATTTCACTGATCTTATTTATTTATTCTTTTCTTTACTTTGTGTTATTTGTAGGTTGCGTCCTTCTTGTATTACCAAGAGAATATGAATGTTCTTGTGGAACCTGATGTCCACGACATATTTGCAAGAATCCCTGGGTTTGGATTTGTGCAGACCTTTTATAGTCAAGATACCAGGTATTAAATTGTATCCGAGTGCAAGAGGGCAACAACATTGAATATATATCCATTCCTATACTATAATTGGAATTTCCTTACCTTGCTGGATGCCTGTACCACAGTGATCTGCATGAGAGGGTTGATTTTGTGGCATGTTTGGGGGGAGATGGCGTCATACTCCATGCGTCAAATCTATTTAGAGGTGCTGTTCCTCCGGTTGTATCTTTCAATCTTGGATCTCTTGGATTTCTGACTTCTCATACTGTAAGATTCTCGACTTTTTTATTTTTTCATTGACTTATACTTTTGGAAGCTGCCATTCTTCTGATACTGTTATTTACTTCCTCGTACAGTTTGAAGACTTTAGGCAGGATTTAAAACATGTCATCCATGGAAATAACACACGAGATGGTGTGTACATAACTCTCCGAATGCGTCTCCAGTGTGAAATTTTTCGAAATGATAAAGCTGTGCCTGGGAAAGTATTTGATGTCTTAAACGAGGTTGTTGTTGATCGGGGTTCTAATCCATACCTATCTAAGATTGAATGTTATGAACATGACCGGCTCATAACTAAGGTGAGGTTAGAGTTTATTTTAGAGTTATTGCTTTCAGCTTCTTCCTTATTTCCTCAACTTTACCTGACAAGATTCTATGACGAATGATTCAATAATTTTTTAAGATATAGCTGCACCTATTAGTTAGCTACATCTTAAATGTCTTAATGTTAAAATGCGGCAGAGAGAGAGCTTTTGTATGATATTTCCACGTCTTTAATAGATACCCGGTTTTAGGTGCAAGGTGATGGGGTTATAGTAGCCACACCAACAGGAAGTACTGCATACTCCACCGCTGCGGGAGGTTCCATGGTAAGCCCGTGCCCTCAAATTTTAATTGATGTTTTATGATTTCTGCCATAAATTGGGGGATTTGGTTTTTCAGTGATGTCCATCGTAGGTTCTATGACTTCAAAATAGCAATTTCTCTTAAGAAAATCTGTTAAAATTTTCTGGGTGAAAATTAAAATATGAATTATTTTTTGGCTTTTTCTGTAGCCATTCTTATAACCTCAACTAAATCGTACCTCTGACGATGGATAATTTAAAATGTAGGTGCATCCAAATGTTCCTTGCATGTTGTTTACACCAATCTGCCCTCATTCTCTGTCGTTTAGACCAGTTATACTTCCAGATTCTGCACGGCTTGAATTAAAGGTAAACTCTTTATGTACCCATCACTATATTATAGTTACATTACATCTAGATATTGTTCTGTCTGCTCGTTATGTTATTGACTCGGCTAAAACTTTGAGTTTTGACTTGCTCTCGATTTGATCTCTCATTTCTTACAATGGTATTCCGTCTATGCATTATACCCGACAATTTATCTTTTGTTAGATCTAGTCCCTTCATTATTCCATCCTTTTCTATTTTGCAAGTTCAGATTCCGTCCTTTTCTCTTTTGCAAGTTCAGATACTCTTTCTTTTCCCCGCTTAAAGACCGATGAGACAGCTCATAAACCACTAAACCACATTAGTTGAATAGCACCCATATTTAGGGTCCGTTTGGTTCACATGTTCAAGTCAGTGATTCTAATTCATTGTCGGGAATTTTGTGAGAAGAAATTTTTGAATTCAAATTCGTTGTGAGATGAAAAACACTGACGCAGAATCAGAATCACGAGTTCAAGTATAGGAACCAAAATGGGCCTTAGTTACTTGCACTTATAATTTTTCTACTAGGATTTCACATCTATTCTATGCAATTCTACCTGGAGAATCCACACTGTCATCGCAGAAAACAAACGATCATAAGGAAGCCTGAAACATTATTGTGTCTGGACAGATTCCAGACGATGCTAGAAGCAATGCATGGGTTTCTTTTGATGGGAAGAGAAGGCAACAGCTTTCAAGAGGGCATTCCGTTCGGATATTCATGAGCGAGCACCCACTTCCGACTGTTAACAAGTCTGACCAAACTGGTGACTGGTTTCGCAGCTTGATTCGTTGCCTGAATTGGAATGAAAGGCTAGATCAGAAGGCTCTTTGAAATCTCTGAAATCTAGACTCAAGATTCATGTAAATTACTGTACATACTGTATATTGAGACTACAGGAATCATAGCTTAAAGAGTAAAATATTGATCATCTAGTGGATGATTATGCCTTTGGCCTTTTTTTTTTCTTTTTTTTTTTTTTTCTTTTTTTTTTTTTTTCTTTTTTTTTTTTTTTCCTTAACGACAAATGTAAGTGTATACCCCCCATTATACAGCAATAAAAACTGTTTTGCTTTTTTAGTCGATCCACTATCATTGCTTTTTAGTTAAATTTTTATTGATCACTTTGTGAGGTTATTACTTCAGTTCTCTGACACAAATTTTGAGAGAAGCTTAAGGGTTTGTTTGGTAGGAGGGTAAAAAGGATGAAGAGCATTGTCGTAATCTTTTATAGTGTTTGGTATGAGGGAGGAGAGTTGAGCGGATAGATAATGGTTGTTTATACAATCACTATATTGTCCATTTTATTATTTGGTAATAATTTCTTTTAGAGACTAAGATAGACTTTGATGAATCCTTCCATTACAGGAAGCATCCAAATTTGTGGGCGTAAAAGGAGAGCCTCTCCCTTTATCTCTCCTCTTTCTCCTCTCATCTAACCAAATAATAGAATTGTTCTCTCTCCTTCTCTCCCTCCTACTAAACACACTCTAAAAGATAAGAGGAAACACTCCCTTAATCACATGCCATACATACCTCGCTTCTTTTTTTTTTTTTTTTTCGTTGAGAAATGCTATGCATGACTCAATTGAACAATCTTTAGGGACGTTAGTGGTGTTTTAACATCACACATTATTGCACTAATAGTAATAGACACGTCATGGATCCCCGTGAACATCACTCGTCCCAAGCAACTTTCAAAGCATTGAGCACGACAATTTTATGAATGAGCTCTCTCTCATAGCCATATTTTTATTTATACTAGTTATAAATACTTGATCGCCCCGCGCGTGCATGCTGTGCTTTTTTTTTTTTAATATGAAAATCTAAATTTTTTTCTAACATTTATTGTACTTATCTATTACTCTTCTAACAGTTGAGTTCAGTAAAAACAAAGAGAGAATTTAGTAGAGCACATTTAAAAGGAAAAGAAAATTGATGGTAAATTCTTATGGGATATTTATAAAACATGTATTTGAGAAGTTATATGACAATAATGTTTAGACAGAGATAAATCTGAGAAAAAATTATTCAAGGAGAGCAATTAGTGAGAAATAATTATGAAGACTACTTTTTATAAAGAAAAATGTTTCGGTAACTGCACATTTTGAGAAAATTTATTTTATAAGATTAGATCAGGGTCCTCAGGAAAAAAATGTTTAATAAGGTTCGTTTGAAAAGTAACAAAAAAAAAATGCAAAAAAGCGAGTAAGTTAAAAATGAAGGACTAAAAGATGTCAAGACAAAAAAAAAAATGCAAAAAAGCGAGTAAGTTAAAAATGAAGGACTAAAAGATGTCAATGACTAAAAGCTAAAGTAAAAGGTAAAAACAGACCAAAAAAAAGGAAGTTGATCCACAAATTGTTGTTATATATATGCTGAAGATTATTTATTTAGATATAAAAAATACATTAGATGGTTTCAAAAAATATATATATTTAAGTAGGGATATATATGTGAAGAAATTATTCTAAGGTACATATATGTGAAGAAATTGTTCTTACTGAACAATTAGGAAAGAAAATGTTTATTTGAATCACATTTGAAAGACGAAAAAAAGAATGCATAGTGGAGAAAAAAGATAAAATTAAATAAGGGGATAGGAAAAAAAAATGAATGACTAAAGAAACAAATTAAAAAGAAATGAAGACCAAAAAAAAAAGAAGAAAAGCAAAATCATAAATGTTAAAAAAAAGGATGAAACGGGAGAGCTTTTAGATTTAGAAAAAGATGTGTATGACTAATAATATGGATATAGATGTATAGATTCTAAGTGAGGAAAAAAACATTTTAAACAATTGAATAAAAAAATTGAGTTGTACATAAACTTTCGACAAAAAGGAAAAGACTAATAAAAAAAATTAAGTTCGGAAACATACAAACATAATATACAAATTTTTTTTTAAAGTTCAACACACAAAAATATACTAAAAGGGTAGGTAAGTAAATTTATAACAATTTATTCCGATTCTGAGTGTAAGTAAACGCATGAATAGGATTGGGATTAATTCCGATTCTGATTCCTGGAACCTAAGTAAACAACTTATTTTGACTCTGATTTTTGACTCCGATTCCTACCCACTCCGATTACGGATAAGTAAACATGTCCTAAAAGGGTATTTTACATTAAAAAAATGTGGTATACCTCTCCCATTCATCTTATTAACGTTGAGTTGACAAAATTACATTTAAAATTGTCTGACTAATGCGTTTTTTTTTTCCTCCTTTTTTCTAGACGTGTGATGCTTTTTCATCTAAAATGTTGGAATGCTTTTCCTTTTATATTAAAATTTTGAATAAAAAAGAAACTACTTTCATTTGCTAAAGCCATAATCAATCTTTAATTCTAGTATCTATAACACATTATTAATTAATCAATGCTAGTATTCCTACCCTCATTCATATATGCATAGACACAAACACACACACACACACACATATATATATATATATATATATATATTACTCTTGTACAAAGCAAATCTGAGTTGGAATGATTTGTTAAGCATCCCATCTTCATGACCTGAAGTAAGAAAGTGACGGAATACAAGAACAACAATTATATTCTAAAAGCAGATAGATTAACACCCACTCAAGCCTTCCATTTCTCTCCTAACAAACACCTAGTTAAGAGAAACAGAAGCTGGTAAGTTGTCCTTTTCTTTCTTTGAGAAAAGAAAAGATCATAATCACACACTAAAAGGAAAGACAAAAGACAAAAAAAATAAAATAAAAGGCTTTATACTGGTTATAATATGAAGACCAGTAGTTATAATAAATTACTTTTTTTTTGTTTGTTTGTTTTTAAAATTTGTTACATGGCTCTCACAGCTTGGAACCTTGGTTCCTTAGGCAGGAACTTCTGGTCAGCATAAACGTTCATGTAATCACCAAACACAAACTTTGGATAAGTCTGCAGATCCATCTCTTGGCTTGCCTTCTCCACCAATTCCGGCGCCGGGGCAATGGTGGCCTTGAGAGAGGGATTGTAGAAGGAAGCGACGGACCTCCTGTTCCCACTAGTGCCAACCAAAACCCGGTGCCAAACACTCTTGTACCGCCCATTGCTAAGCACCTCAATCTGGTCCCCAGTGTTGATAACAATGGCATTTGGCAATGGCTGCACGTCGATCCACTCGCCGCCTTTGAGGATTTGGAGGCCTCCGACCTTGTCGTCTTGGAAGAGCAACACCACGCCACCTGCGTCGGTGTGGGCCCGCAAGCCGTTCACCAGCTCTGGATGGGGACACGGCGGGTAGTGGCTCACCTTTGTGCCGAAGAAGGCCTTGTTGTCGTCGCCGTTGAATGCCGTCTTGATGTATCCTTTTGGTAACCCCAAGTTTTCATCCATCACTTCCATGACCTTTTCCGCCAACTTTTTCAGTTCTGCCTTATACTCCACCATGGTCTCCCTGCACGTATATTAATATGACACGATATTTTAATTGGCCTGATATTATTGGAGAGACATGAGATAAAAACAAGACAACACAGAGTCGAATCTTGGATACTAAGTCATGCATATATGTTTAGATATTACGTATGTAGATTTCGATGTAAAAAGCAGTAAAGAACCATATGAGATTGTGATAACCGGTTAGAAATTGTTACTTGAATCCGGGGGTTTTGGCGGGCCATTCAGTAGTAGAGTCGTCCATGAGAGTAAAGACATCTTCCCAGTCAGCGTTGTCTAACATTTGGCCATTGTTCTTCTGGGCAAGTTCATTCAACAACTTCACCGCTTTGGAGTTGTTGAAGTTGTCTTCTCTTTCGATCTTAAAACACTCCGAGCTCACCTTCTTCACCCTCTCCAGAAGCTCCTCTGAAATCCCATGGTTCACCAACTGCATATATATACATAATATAAATCATTATCAAAATAATAATGAATTTTCACGTGGAAAATAAAATATTAACATAGAATTGATTGCTTAAAACGACAAAGTTAAAGTATATATATATATATATGTAAATATATAGATACCTGGAAGAAACCCCATTCCTCACAACCGTTGGCAATCTGAGCCAAAGTTTTGGCTCTCTCCTCTCCGTTGAGCTTTGAGAAATCAATCACTGGGATTGCCATTTGATCAAATAGAACAAAAAATATAGCAAGTATAAAAGGTATGATATATTTGAGAGAAAGAGAGAGAGAGAGAGAGAGAGAGAGAGAGATGGAGAGTAGTAGTAGAGTAGATATGCTTATTGCAGTGTGGTTTGAGAAAGAAAAGGGGTTAAGCCTATTTATAGCAAAAGGTTTCCCACCAAATTGGATGTCAACCCACAATTTTTTATTTTTTTATTTTTTGTTTTTTGTAAGTACACTTTGCTTCATTTTCTTTCCTTTTCTAAGAAGTAGCCGTTAGGGTGAGGTGTGGGACGGTGACACATTACAATTTTAAATTCCAAACAAGGTCAATGCTAGCTTTTTTAAGGTACTACTACTACTATTATTGGTAACCCACAAGGCCACAACATAAGCCTTCTCTTTCAGGTGAGGCACCTCTTTTTTTTTTTTTTTTTTTTTTTTTTTTTTTTTTTTCTTTTGTTTATTTCCTTAATATAATGCCACATTAGATAGCTGCCATTTGGTTTCTGTGGGCCACCATTATATCCAATCATGGGGTCCACCAACCCAATAATGGGTAACATATAGTTATCATTCATTGGATATAGGCCTATATATAAATATATTATTTATTTATTAATATAGGTACTATTTTCACCAGACGAACTCAGCTCAGGCAATGCAAGTTGCAACATGGTGTGGGCTGCGATAAAAAGGAATAATATTGTTTTTTAAATCCATTAAATGGCTCAAAATTTCACTTGGCTGCCACATTATTTGATTCCATTAATTAATTTCCATATGCTAACATATTATAAAATTTTCATTCATGTGCAATATATATTCCTTTAGTTTTTCCTTGCCCATGTTTGTCCAACATCTTCTTATAAACTAAGCCTTCTTTTACTTGTAATGTAAACCTCTGCCGACTACGATTTGTAGTGTTGACTTATAACCGCAACCGAGAAATAGAATACCTTGTAACCCCCCTTTCTAATTTGACTTTTCACAGATCGGTCGACATGCTTTTGATGACAAGTGTTTAAATGTATATTAAAGTAAATACACTGATTTTTAGGCATATTTTTAGGATTAATTACGAAGGCAAAGGTTATGACTTTCATTAAAAAAAGCTATCATGATCATTTAGTTAATACATTAATTAATGTCATCAACTTCATATTTTTTGCGTCTTTATATGTCGAATATAATAAGGCCTCATACCTAAAGTAAAACTTAGTATCTATAATAAAAATTACAAGTTTTTGATTAGTTTTCTTGGAAATTGGCGTTTATCCTTTCTCTAGGGTGTTTTTTGCGTGCCACTTAAGGATGGGGCGGGGTTTGCGTGGTTTTCCTTGGGGCTTGGAGTTGGGGATGGGGGATGTTCGTGGGTTTTTGGACGCCTTTGATGCGCCGACGGACTTCTTATTTGATTGTGGGATGATTTAGAGGCCTCCATTCTCTTAATGTTGTGTTGTCTCTGTTATAAGGTGGGTCTCCGAGGGTGCTCGCGCCGATTGTGCATGCGTCTTTCGATCTGGTTCTCTGGGGTCCTGATGGTGCTTATGATCCAATGACGGGCAATTCAAGGAAGCCCATAGCTCCAGAAATTAGTGGAGGAAACAGATTAATATTGCATAACTGAATGACCCGAATAACTCCAAGTAGCACTCATAAAAAGGTCTTTACAAAACCATACAGCCAATAGGCTTCAGACAAATGTAAAGAAAATAACAGAAACAAAGATAAAATGCTTAAATGACAATTGACTCCCCAGACACAGAAACGACATCTCGTTTCATTCTCAGCCCTGCTTGTAATCTTTGAGCCACGTAGGCTCCCTCCTCTGCCTAGTGGATTTTTGAATTATTTGACCCTAGTCCTGGGCATTGCTCTACTCCACCGCTTCCACCACTTCTTCATCTTCTTCTAGACCCCTATCAAACTCCTTTCCCCTTTCGGCAACGACCTTGCCCTCAAGGTCGAACTGCGGATAGCCGGTGCAAAACTCCTGCAGGGGAACCCACTTAGAATCTTCAGGTGGTACCCCTTCCCACTGAACCAGTAGTTGCTCTTCCAAGCCCGTACCTTGCGGATGTGACGCGTGCGCAGGACAAACAATGGTTGGACCACAGGGTGACAGGCAATGGTTGTCTCCGGCAGTGGTGTGGGATGTAACTGGGCATCATGGCGGTACAGCCGTAGATGTGAAGCATGGAACACCGGGTGGATTCGGGCTGAATCCGGTAAAGCTAGATGATACGCAACCTATCCCACTCTCTCAAGCACGGTGTATGGCCCATAGAAATGACGGCGGAGCTTGGAGTAATTCTGTTGGTGTAAGGAGGTTTGGCGGTAGGGTTGAAGCTTTACGAGGACCTGATCACCCACGTTAAACTGCACATCCCGATGGCCGCGATCCGCTTGTTGTTTCATTCGATGGCGAGTCTGATGCAAGTTGTCCTTCAGCTGGCGGATGAGAGCTTCTCTTTGCACGAGTAAGGCATCCATGGCCTCCACGGGCGTGGTATCTCGCACATAAGGAGGAATGGCCGGCGGTAGGCGGCCATCTACCACTTGGTAGGGTGAAAAACCCGTCGATGTATGGAACGATAAGTTGTAGGAGTACTCGGCCCAAGGTAGATGCTGAAGCCACAGACCTGGGTTGTCCATGACAAAGCAACGCAGATACTGCTCCAAACTTTGATTAGTTACTTCTGTTTGCCCGTCTGTTTCGGGGTGGTGAGCAGTACTAAATTTCAGTTGGGTACTACTAAGACAAAGCAGCTCTCTCCAGAATAGGCTCATGAAAATCCGATCATGATCCGAGACGATGGTCTTAGGAATCCCATAGAGGCGTACAATTTCTGTGACAAATACTGTAGCCACCTTAACTGCCGTGAAATGGCTAGGTAAGGCCACAAAGTGAGCATATTTGGAGAATCGGTCAACGACCACCATTATGGCTGTCTTTCCTCCGGACATGGGTAAGCTCACTATGAAATCCATGGAGAGGTCCTCCCACACCGTGTTAGGGACTGGTAAGGGTTGCAATAAACCCGCTGGAGCCATAGGCTAGTATTTCGAAGCCTGGCAAATTGGACAACTTTGAACAAACTTTTGAATGTTACGTTTCATATTTGGCCAGTATACTGCTCCTTCAACCTATGCAGGGTTTTCCGAACTCCTCCATGGCCTCTTATCAAGCTCGAGTGGTACTCCTGTAGAAGTTATTGGCGTAAGTCCCCTTCTGCCGATACCATTATCCAGTTTTTGTAGAACAACAAGCCGTCATGCACACTGTAATACCCGAACCTTCCCACACTGTCGTGCTTACTATCGAGGTAAGGCTTGAGAGATGGATCCGTTGGTCACTCAACTCTGATTTTGTCCAAGAAGGCACTAATGGGAAAACTCACCGCCATATGACAATGGGCCTCTGCATGCTTGGGTAAGGTGGTAGTGTCTTTTCGAGATAAGGCATCAGCCATATTATTATAATATCCTGGATTGTATTCGATTGAGAAATCAAAGCCGAGAAGTTTGATCAAGAATCGATGTTGCTCTGGGGTCTGAATTACTTGGTTCATCAATTCCCTAATGCTTTTTTGATTAGTACGGATGGTAAAGCGAGTGCCAAGGAGATACTGGCGCCATTTGGCGACCGCTTCCGTGATGGTGAAGAGCTCTCGCACGTAAGTAAAAGCTTGCTGCATCTGAGAGTTCAGCTTTTTGCGAAAGAAAGCCACGGGGTGGCCATTTTGACTTAGCACCGCTCCAATGCCCACACCGGAGGCGTTAGTGTCGAGGGTGAAGGGCTGGTTAAAATTAGGTAAGGCCAGCACCGGCGCACAAGAAACTGCCTCATTGAGGGCAATAAACGAACTAGTGGCTTCCTCAGACCAATGGAAGGCATCCTTCTGCAGCAAAGAAGTTAGCGGAGCCGTAATTTGAGTGAAATTCCGCACAAACCGCTGGTAATACCGTGCCAACCCCAGAAATCCCCTCAACTATTTCACTGATGTCGGAGGCTTCCAGTCCACAATCGCCTTAATCTTCGCCGAATCAGGACGAACTCCATGTTGATCGACCACGTGACCAAGGTAGTCGACGGAAGAGCAACCAAAAAAGCATTTGGAGAGCTTCTCAAAGAAACTGTTTTTGTGCAAGCATTGTAAAACAGCCCGAAGATGCTCCACGTGCTCCTCCAGGGACTTGCTATACACAAGTATGTCGTCAAAGAATACTATGACAAACCGGTGCAGGAATGGCTTCAGCATTTCATTCATCACTCCTTGAAATGTCACCGGGGCATTCGATAAACCGAAGGGCATGACGACAAACTCGTAGTGACCTTCATGAGTACAGAACGTTGTCTTGTGTATGTCTTGCGGTGCCATGCGAATTTAGTGGTAACCAGCTCGCAAGTCTATCTTAGAGAACACTGTAGCTCCAAAGAGCTCATCGAGCATCTCATCCACCGTTGGAATAGGGAAGCGGTTTGGGATGGTGGCTTGGTTTAGGGCCCGGTAATCAACACAAAAACGCCACGAGCCGTCTTTCTTTTTGACGAGCAAGACGGGTGAGGAATATAGGCTTTGGCTATGGCATATCACACCGGTTGCTAGCATCTCCTTGACCAGTTTCTCAATCTCAAATTTTTGGTAGTGGGGATACCTATAGGGTCTGACATTGACTGGTTTTGTGTTAGGTTCCAAGTGTATTTGATGGTCAGCCATACGGGTTGGAAGTAGTTTGGTTAGGGCTTCAAAAACTGCCTTGTATTTGTCCATCACGTCCTGTAATTCCCCTGGAAGAGAGGCCAAGGAATTTGCTCCACGGTCGACAGTAGGGTCCACAGCTATTAATTGCAGACAAGTAGCTATTGCATCTTTCTGCATCCATTTCACCAATTGGTGCATTTGCACAGCCTTTCCTGCGACGTGTTGCTCCCCATGTAGGATAATAGTTTGGTCAGCTTGTGTGAATTGCATGGTTATTGTTTGGTAGTTCATCATCATGTTCCCTAAGGGTGCCAAACTATTTCTGCACCCTGAATTGGCAGGACGTAGAGGTTAACGTCGAAACGGTGGCTTTGCAAGATTAGGCCCACATTTGGACACTTCTCAATACACCTTAGTCGGTCCCCATTGCCTACTAGGACCACAAACTGAGACCCCGCAAGTACCTCTAAACCCAAGTGTTGCACCAACTTCGTTTGGATGAAGTTGTGAGTGGAGCCGCTATCAACGAGAACTTGCACCGTAGCCGACCCAATCTGGCCCTTAAGCTGTAGTGTACCCGACATGGATTGACCAGCCATGGTGTGATAGCTGATCTCAAGTAAGTCTTCTGTAAACTGTAGGGACAACTCTGTCTCTCTAGATTTTTCCCTCTCAATTCCTCATCTCCTGGTTCATCCCCATCCGCAACCAGAATAAACATCTTGGCCTTGCAAATATGGTTACGATGAAATTTTTCATCACAATTATAGCAGAGTCCCTTCTCTCGTCTGGCTAGCATCTCAGCAGGGGTGAGTCTTTTGATTGGGAGGTGGGCCATGGGATGTTGGTAGGGTGGGTGGGTGGGTGGTTGTTTTGGGTGGTGAGGTGGTGGGCAATAGCCCAGGTTGGGAAGGGTTAGGATTGAAGGGAGGTCCACGGGGCTGATGAAAACCCCTCTTAACCTCACTGTTTTTATCCTCTACCAGTTTAGCCAGTTCAATTGCTTGCAACAAAGAATTAGGTTGGTGCATTTGCACCTCTTTCCTAATATTAGCACGTAAACCAAATTCAACACAACTTTGCAGGAAAGAAGGTTCCATACCATCCAACATGTTCGAGAGCTGTTCATATCGGAGCTGGAAATCTGTCACCGTGGAGGTTTGTACCAGCTTCGAGAGCTCGCCCTTCAGATCCTAATACGCCGATGGCCCGAACCTAGATCGGAGAGCTTGGAGAAACGCTAGCCAAGAGGACACTTGCTTGTTCATCAGCATCCAGTGATACCACTCCTCCGCCTCGCCATCCAAATGGAACGAGGTGAGCGTGAGCTTCTTTTCATTGGGGAGTTGGTGGAATCCGTAGAACTGCTCCACCTTTCGAATCCACACCTCCGGATTGCCCCCAGAGTATCAGGGAACCGTAAGCTTGACCGATCTGAAAGGATTGTCACCCACGAAGGATTGCAAGCTAGCATCCTGTTTAGATGCTCCCTGGCTCACAGATCCCTCTCCGACCGATGCGGTGAAGAGGCGCGCCACCTGCTCCAGCTTCGCATCTAGCATCGCCATTCTCATCGTCATCTCTTTCAGCACAGCTCCCAGAGAATCAAATTGTTCATCATGATGCGCCATCTTCTTCAAGCACTCTTCCAAGGCCTTCGCCACTAGTTTCAAAATTTTTGCCATCTTCGTCTCTCTCAATGAAAGCACCAAATTGATGGTGCTTATGATCTAATGACGGGCAATTCGAGGATGCCCACAACTCCAGAAATTAGTGGAGGAAATAAATTAATATTGCATAACTGAATGACCCGAATAACTCCAGGCAGCACTCATAAAATGGTCTTTACAAAACCATACAGCCAATAGGCTTCAGACAAATGTAAAGGAAATAACAGAAACAAAGATAAAATGCTTAAATGACAATTGACTCCCAAGACACAGAAACGACATCTCGTTTCACTCTCAGCCATGCTTGTAATCTTTAAGCCACGTAGGCTCCTTCATCTGCCTAGTGGATATTCGAATTATTTAACCCTGATCCTGGGCATTGCTCTGCTCCACCGCTTCCACCGCTTATCCATCTTCTTCTAAACCCTTATCAGGTCCGTCAATGGCTTCCTTCCTTTACCGCAATGCTACTCGTTTTGATCTCCTCACATACGAAAGTCATCTTAACATCAAAAGTGCAGTTCTTATGGCCTGGGACTTTTATTTTGGTTTTAGTTTTTATTTTGATGTAATAAAAATGATGTTGATTATGCTATTTTAGTAATTATATTTTCGTTGTGTAAGAACGAAAGTTATTACCTTCTACCGCGGTGGTAAGTCTAGTCCGTTAGGTCTAATCCTATGCAAAATTATGAGTGGCACTATTGCTTTGTTTTGTGTTTTGGTCGACTTGTTTTATTCACTGAATGTAATGATTTGTCAAGTGAGTTTTTATAGTACTAGATATTTTAATGTGTCAAGCCGGTTTTTCCCTATTGTGTCTCGGCACTCACACTCGCCTTTTCACTTCATTCGTTTTCACTGGTGGATCTAGTCTTCATCTCAATCTAATACGGTTGTATTTGGTACATAGTCATTTACAACTATACATATTAGAGTATATATCGACTTAATTGTTAATTCAAATTTCCTCGTTCAAAAAAGTAAATTTAATTAAAATATAATTAAAATAAGAAAAGGGAAAGATCATGTATATATAGAAGACAACGGGCACGTTTGGAATTCGTTCTAAAATGATTTTATTTTTTTGTATAAAAATGAAAATGAAAACGTTTTCAATCTCAGACATAAATTATTTTTAAAAATGCGTTTGGTAGTTTTATCAAGAGATTATTTTTAGTATAAAAAAAACCCATTAATGTTTTTCTCTCTACTCGAGAGAAGAGAAAACGAAAACAAAAAATGAAAAACGACTAAAAGTCGTTTTTCATTTCTCTATCATTTTACACTAAACTAAAAAATTATTTTCATTTTCATTTTTTGTCTTTATTGCACCAAACGCTGATCTAGAAACGTTTTCATTTTTTTCTCAAAAAATGTGAAAAAATGGGATTAATTCCAAACACGACTAACATTTCCTAAAGAAAAGTGTTTTTTATCTCGTAATGATTATTAGATCACTCTTCATGCATTATATTTGAGTAGTGAGGATAAATCTGTGGGATGAATAGGATTGCTCTTTCAAAAAATGCAATAGGTAGCATATAACTACTTTTTTTTTTTTTTTTATCTCATTGGAATGAATGATCTGTAATCCAACCATCTAAGCTGTAGATGTTACACAACATATATGTTAGCCATATCCTTAGGCTTCTGATTTTGATTCCAATTGTCCGAATGTCAGGGTACACACCCATGCCTAGGAATATATATATATATATAACTTATATTTTCATTGCTGTACTTTGTAGTACTTCAAAACCAATGTATATTGTGTCGAACCTTGCATGAAATCGATCAAATAGGAAAATAAATTATTGAATTATTAAAATTAGCCTGGTCTAACAGATTCCATATTAATGAAATGAAATGGTACTTCATTGCTGTACCTTGTGCCACGTTGAATTGTTTTGATTTGATAGCTTGATTTTTTTATGGAAATAAGTTGAAGAATAGAGCTGGAGCCTGGAACATAAGTTAATTAGTACTTTAATTAAGTTCATCATCATCAGTTCAATCATTCACATAGATCGCAATATTATTTAATATAATGCTGTGGTTTTTATTGGTTGACATGCTTAATTAAACAGCTTGCTTTCCTAGTGCTTGGAGAGTTGTGTGTTTGCATTGCATTTATTAAATTCTTTCTTTTGCAACTTATTATATGACATAATTTTTAATAATTATAAAAACTTTATATTTAGTAGTTAGTTTGACGTGGATATTAAATGAAAACCGGTTAGCTTTACACTTTTGCAGTTAAATTGGGCAAAATAATTTGCATATAAATATACATAAAAACATTATAAAAAGAAATGCATGCATACATTGCAAGTTCATATAGTGTCAGTTACTTTGAAACTCTTCTTGACGAAGGAAGATAATTATTAATTAATCCTATGGTTCTTATTAATTTGGAGGGATATTCAAGAGTAAGTACAACAACAAAAAAATTATAATATATCGTGAACTTTGTTGAACAGAACATGGGTTCGGGTGGTCAAAGTAAACTCAATTTAAAATAAAATGTGAATTAATTTTATAGAAATTATTAATAAGAAGAATTAGGTTTTATGTTACTGAAAACGGATGGTCCCCTGACCATGATTTAGTGGAGCTGGCAGATCTGACCCGTGACGCGTAAACGGGCTTATTCTAATCGCAACACAAAACCAACTTTAGCTAATTGCCACCTCTTTCTTACCGTATAAATATAGGAGAAAGAGGAAAATAGGATAAAATTTGAGATGAATTAAAATTAATAGATCAATGATTTACATAAGTTAATAAATAGGTTAAATTACTGTTTTTGTTCATAATTTGTCTGGTTATAAATCATAACTTGACAAGTTATTGTCTATAAATCACGATTTTTATCCATAACTTGTCTGGTTATGAACTATAACTTGACAAGTTTATCCATAACTTATCTGGTTATGAACTATAACTTAACAAGTTATAGCATATTAATTTCTATAACTAAAAGTTTACCTATATACTTCCTTAAGCTTTTCATATTGACTTAGTTTCTACTATTTCGTATAAATATATATCCTTACTTACGATACTAGCATGCATAGTAATATATATATATATATGTGTATATATGTATAAATATGGGTTAGTACGAAGAATATTATAATAAATATATACTAAATATACTGTACTTAATTTAATTTGTTGAGATCTAAACGTGCCTTGACTTACGTTCATAGTTTGATGTTTTTTTAATTATGTGTATTTTATTTATATATAGCTGAAAATTAATTAAGGCGTGTTTATCAACAATATTACACATGCCAAATGCAGCTTAATCCGTGCTAATTTTCATGTTTCATTTCCTTTGATGTTGCACTTTATGGTGTGTCCACCAAGAAGGTGTGCCAATTATTAACTTCAGTAGTTGATTTCAATTAACCAAATTTCAAATTCTTTCTTTTTTAAAAGGTGAATTATATTCCAGATTAAAGAGAAATACATATTAATAATGACCGGAAGACGTCGTTGTATAAGGAAGTCAAATCCCAACCATAAATCGATTCCACCAGTAAATTCTAATAAAAAGCACAACAAGATTAAATATGCACCGGATCATTTCAACAACAGAAAATTAAAAAAACGGTGCACCAACAATCGTGCATATAACTCTTTTAACAATACCTCTATGATCGATGAGAAATTCCGATCATCGATGAGAAATTCCGATCATCGAGATTAAGAGACCCAAACTACAAATGTCACCCCATACCTCAAATAAACAACTCTGACAAATCAGACGCACATACTAAACCACAAAAAAAAAAAAAAAAATCCTCATTATTACAGAAATAAAACCACAACATACAAAACAAAAAAACGACTCTAACAAGACGGAAATTTCAAGTTCTAATATATTAACTATTTGATCATCTTTGGCTCGGCCATGAATTGGCCTTTTGATCAGCGTTTTTTTTTTTTTTTTTCCTTTCTTTGGGGGCCGTTTGCTTATGTACAGAAGAAAAAGTCAAGTTTAGGTCCAAATGCATGCAATGTGATATAATTACGGACATGGGGGGGTATCCCCAGGACAAACGTAATCTTAATTTAACTTTTGAAGAATATATGCTTGTTTCCAAATCCATGAATAGCTAGCTAGCTAGCGTTAAAACCTAAAAGTTTTGCAGATATCCCCCCCTAGATTATGGTTTTTGACTAGTTAAATACGATTCATTTTCTTTTTCAGTTTAACAAGTAAAATACGATTCATTTTTTCACTGAAAATTACGCAAGATGTATGAATATTCCAGAAATTTACCATATAATAGTTGAGCTCATACGATATTTTAACTCTAAAAGGTGGAAATTTACGTATACAATATATATATATATACATATATATATATATATGCACGTCAAAACGCCAGCTTAGTTATATATTAAGTCAATCCTCATTATAGATAAGCTTATAAAATTGATAAAGAGCAATCGTTTCCAAAAGTCTACTTTTACACAGTTGCATGCTTTCAGTGATGCTCGTTAAATTATAAGATTTTCTAACTTTAGTGGGCAACCATCACGTATACATCAATATATAAATATAACAGCTCAGAGAGATCATACGTAAAATATATATATATATATATAATTTTATTAAAAAAATAGGAATTCGCTGATCATAATGATCATCAGTATATTTGAGTGCGTTTTGCTGTGATATTAATTGATTCAGAAGTTAATTTTGTTTACCATATTAATGTGACAAATTAATTGTCAGTTGTTAATACTATAGCTTAATTAAAAAATAACGATATTACTCCAAATGCTATATATGTGTGCTCATGAAGTTGTACAATTAGTTTGAATCTATATGTTTACGATGATGATAAAAGACAATAATATAGCAACTAATTATTTGGAAAACCCAGTACATAATAGCTAGATTGACAAGATTTTGATGCATATTATAAATTCACAAGTCACAACGGCCGAAAAAGAGACACAAAGATCTCCTTGCCGTTGTTATTAATTACTAATACTTCTTTTTTTTTTTTTTTTTGATATTCTTTCTGAAGATAACATTATTTTCTTTTCTTGTATATTTCAGGCCTTAATATTCATGACCGAAAGAATAAGAGAGAGATCTAGAGAAAGTATGTGACTCTCCTTTCCTTGTGGCCAAGTGTTTTTCCCAAGTAAAAAAGATACCCCATTATATGTATTATTTTGTATCATTGTAGAGAATGCAGCCAATAAAAATAAAGGAGTACACTCTTATAAATACATTCCCCCAAGACATTGTCCTTGAAAAATAGCTAACCTAGCTAACAAGTATGCATTGGGAGAAGCAAAATATAAGACCATTCATGCATATAGTACTGATTTTAATTTGGCTTGATTGATGATGATTCCCTTCCTTCCCTCTCAAGAAGTACTCTCTCTCTCTCTCTCTCTCTCCTCTCACACTTTCTCTCTCTAACACACATGGTGCTGAGTAATGGTGTCTCTCACAAGGCATCCATAAGGATGACAAAAACAAGGCTAGGTTGCCTGTACATAGATTTGGTTTTTGGTCCTTGTCTTTCATTATCTTCTAGCTTCATCACCCTCTTCACAAAATATTACTAAATTATTTTCAAGGCATAAAATATATTACTAAATTAAATTAGTCAAATACAAAAATAATTATTTGTTTTATAATGAGCAATATATATATCATGTATTATGTATAGCCCACAAAGTCATGCATAACATAGCCTCATAGGCATATATATGGATGGCATGTGGTCGGCAGTCACTCCTTTTTCAGATATATACGTAAACGGCTTACCATGAACTAATTATTAATTAATTATTAATGTTTAATGATCTTTCAAGCAATCAATAAAATATGGTGTATTCTTGCTTGGAAATTATAAAAACCATTGTTTTCTCAAGAAATGAAATTCATATTTATATAATGTTGCCCAATCTGTGTCAGCCAATGTGATTATTTAGTGCAAAGTGGTACTTTTGATCATTTCAATCTTTGATTAATAACTAGATCAGACATCGGTTTAAGTTTCAATATAACTAACTACTTAACCGTATTAGGGTTTCGTAACGGTTCAGCAACCACATTAGGGTTTTGCAATTTCAATGTACATTTTTTACACTTTTAATTAACAATATTCCATGCACTTTTAATAATCATTTTTATTGCACTAACCAAAAAACTTTTAAAAACTTTTATTTTGTGTATTCACTACGTCGTCGTCGGTCTCATCTATTAACTAATAATTATTAACAATCATGATATAATGCATTCTATAATTACTCATAACAATAATAGTTCTTTAAGTTAATTGTTGGTATCGACATAAAGTAAAACAATCAAAACCAATACTGTCTATAAAACAATCTTATGATTAGTGCTAAAAAAAGAGCTTAACCTTATTTTTCTATATAATTATTAGGATAACTTTCATGTAATAAAGAAAATTATTTTCCCACTTATGTATTCACTAAAAAACAGGGCTAGATAAGAGGCCAATTAATGAATTTTTTTCTTGAAGTATTTCAGAAAGTAGAAACAAATTTCATTACGTAGCTCTGGAGCATACCAAAGTGCAGAAAAGTCCACTCCCAATTTGGTTTATTTTATAAATAATGCTAATAACTTTGCTTTCATTCTCATATATTCTTGTAAGCCAGACGGGGACACACAACTAATCATGATTAATATATACATTGTATAATGTTCATACACGAGAGGGGGGAAAAAAGAAAAGGCAGTAATTTTGACTTTCATTTAGAACAGTAGTCTTCTCGCGCTTAATTATCTTGATTTATGTATCAAATTGATTAATTAATACATAATCAAGTCAACTGAAATTTAAATTAGTTTCTGCTTGTTTTTATTTGGTTGTCTTATTTGATATATAACATGGAATACGCAAAGCAAATTCTTGGTCACTATCATGTATATAAGAAGCATCAATCGTGAAGCAACAATTTACTTTTCCTGAAATTCCATTTGATTGGAGTTTTGGAAGCTAATATGCCCATCTTATCTATAAGATTCGGAAGTAATTATTATTTTGATATGGTTCATTAGCTCTATATTACTCCAAAAAATCTATAATTGTAATCGAGACTCTAACGAATTGTGATCACAAATTATATGTTCTCTTTTGCTATACCAACTTATTTTCAGAATGGTCCACTTTGTTCTTGTTATCTTTATCCTCTGTCCTTTTCAATGTCATCCTCATTATACTATTAAACTTACATCATATTTATTAAAATACATCCACTATGAATCACGATGGGGATTTTTTTTTATTTTTAAAAAAAGTAAAATAGTCGACAAAGATTATATTTAAGTCTTAATCAGTTCGTTCCTCATATTTTTGTTACTTCGTTTGACACATAATAAAAATAAGGGAGAAAGAGAGAAATAGGCTAAGACTTGAGATGAATTAAAATTAATAGGCCAATAGTTTACATAAATTAATAAATAGGCCAAATTACTGTTTTCATCCATAACTTGTCTGGTTATAAACCATAACTTGACAAGTTATTGTCCATAACTTATCTAGTTATGAACCATAACTTAACAAGTTTGTTTATAACTTATCTAGTTATGAACCATAACTTGACAAGTTTGTCCATAAATTATCTGGTTATGAACCATAACTTGACAAGTTATGGCCTATTAATTTCTATAACTAAAAAATGGCCTATATACTTTCTTAAGCTTTTCATATTGGCATATTTCCTACTATTTCCCTAAAAATAAAATCTAAAAAGGTCAGCTTAAGGTCGTGTTTGATAGGAAGGGGAAAACAAATGGCTATATAAGACCATCTTCTCCGCAAATGTAGTATTGAAATAATATGTTTGATGTTTTGTTCTATTTTGTACTTCAATACACAATATTATTTGAACGTTTGGTTTATGACTTCAGAACCATAATTCATAATTCTAATTTTTAAAATTTAAATTTTTATGAGAGAAAAACACTGTAAAGAATCAAGAATCATAATTCAGAACCCGGGACAAATCCGTATTTGTCCCAAATGTTATATATGTTCCTATCGTAAATTTTAAGTTTGGAACTTGTGAAAAGTAACTTTTAATTTTTAAACAATTTAAAAATGATAAATGAAAAATTGACACATCAAGATTCGGCATAGCCAAGATTCATCCATAAACTACTGAAACACCATTTTTGCTTAGTTGAGCTTCGGTTTAGGAGCCATTTATGGCATTGATCCACATTCAATATCCAACATCACATTAAAACATGTTATTTACCATAAATATTTTCAAAAATATCCTATCTACTATAATTTCCATTATTGGGTAATTGCCATTTGATACAATATCGACCCATATGTTTGGGTTGGCCTATAAGTTGCAGACCTTAATGAAGCAACCGCCCAACTTTTAATTAATTTGAATTTTCTAGTCAGGAGTTACCTGTATAAGATACTAATGTCCCAAAACCTAATTTTAAGATTAATAATGGAAGAATTGGGTTGGGTATATTTACATTTTGATGTGACAATGATTCTGGATTACGAACTTATGATACAAATATTTCTTGGGACTCCATGGGCGATGACCAATATTGCAAGAGAGATTCTATAGTTAGCCTCCGAGTCGTGCTAAGCATCGATATGAAAAAACGACAGCCGTCGATTTTGTACTCTTCGAGGGGATTCCTATGCCCAAAACTCCTTACATTCACCTGCCAGTTATTCCATGTAAGAATGCAGAAGCTAAAATGCCAGATGAATCTAAACAAAAAATAAATAAATAAAAAGGTTTTTAGTATACCGCTGAGTTCAGCCTGTTCATGTTTATCAGATGATCCCTCCAGAAACAATCTAGGGTCTTCACGAGAACAGCTTTCTGTATTATTAAAACAAAATGTTTCGGTAAGAAACAAGGGGGAAAAAGAAAGGAGAAAAAACAGACCAAAAATGAGAAGATTACTGGTCATAACCCAGAATCTTACCTCAACCTCTGCCACATATGAATCGTCATAACCAGATTCTTGTACAACATCCAAATATGAGGCTATTAGAAAATCACCAAGATACTTGCGGAGGAGATTACCGGTAGCTCGGTACGCACCGTTCCTATATTGGACATGCCGATGAGTCAAATTGCTCGACGAAATCATAGCAAACTGAAACACAGAATAAAATTTTCTAATGCATATACTAGCGCTAAACTCTACTCACGTTGTAGAATCATCAGAGCATATGGAAAGCCAACGTTTCAATGAAGAAGTCTTCTTGTGGATTCCTCTAAAGGCATTTGGAGGAGTTGGTAAGTCTGGAAGATGAAAGTCACTCGTATCCATAGAACTCAGTTCATGTGTTTGTTCTAAAGATTTCAATAAAGTTTCCTCGGTGACTCCTGCGAATGAGCCTGCAAAAGTTCCATTTCAGAATTCAAGTACTTTTCAGCAGAAAAAGAATTCATGACGGTGTAACAGAAAGACTGGAGGTACAGGAATAGAGAGAGACCGAAAGTTAATCTTATATAAACTCACCATCCAGTAGCTTTCCTCCAATTAGGGAGAACTCCTTCAAAAGCTTTCCCAAACTCCAGTTTGTGGGATGCTATCAATCATCAGTATACAAAGGGTGAGATTAATTCTGAGAAGAAGAGTAAAAGATTGGTAAGAAAATATCATACTAACCTGCAGCGGATCAATATTTGCGAAGACGATTTCATCTACCACTGCTTGCATGTACCTACAAACAACTTTCTTTGAGTGCATTTACAAAACAACATCAACAGTGGAACAGTTGAAACTTCGATACATGCTAATCATATATAACTCTTTAAGTGAATTATATTAGAACAATGTAATTGCCATTCATTTCCTTTTCAGTATCTGTATCTTCTTTTAAACTTCAAGCACTCCTAAGATGATACTCTATTTATCGCCTCACTTTCCCTATATGTTTGTCCCCATAACGTGTGCTCAAAAAAAAGAAAAAAAGAAACACAACATGACTGAACTTTAGTCTTTTTGCAAAGTGTGAGTAAGATATGCATTTCCAAACTAGTTGTCAGCTACTAACATTTTAAAAACCTATCAATTCTAGATGGTATATTTGGCTAGGTAGTAACATAAGTCATTAAGATTTAGAAGGGCACTCACCGGAATATGTGCTGTGAACAACTTGCGTTATCACCCGTTAAAATTGATTGCCTAAGATTATAGACATGCTTTCTCTGCACCTGGTAAAGAAAAAAAAAAATACCAACTAATGTAACTATTGGAGACTTTTTGTAAGTTTGACCGTACAAAATCTGATAGGTAGCATAATATATATTATATTTTATACATCCATGAGAATTGCGGATAAGATCAATTATCACACTAGTGTTAAATTTTAAAAGATAACAAGTGATATGATTCCTACTTAATACCGTACAAAAACATTTCCATTTTTTTTTTCCTACGTATGGGAAAAGTTTGTGGTAAGTACCTCATTAAAGTACATAGGATGAACCAGTGACTAGAATTAGCTCTTCGAATAGCACATTTATTTTCTAAAAACATACCTCTAAAACTTCATCGAACTCAACCAAGCTCTTTCTTATACCAAAGAAGTATTTCTCTGCGTTAATCTGCAGCGCTAAAAGCTACAAAACAAACAAATATTAAGAACAGAAGAAGCATGCCAGATGTGTAGAAAATGTAAAAAAAGGATATGACAAGACCATGGGCTAACATTCACCTGTTTTAATATTACACCACCTTCAATTGGGAGATCCTCGTCATTTGTAATTCTTGAAATAAGTCTAACAGCCCACTCAGTGTCGAAATTAAACTTCCGAAACATCTCATCCTGCAAGCTGTTATGTCAATGCATAAGAATTAGGAAGTAGATCCTTAACAATCCCCTAATCTCAACCAATTCAAGCAGCCAACATGAATAACAAAAACAATCACATCGAATAGCAAGATAAGACCCTGAACTATTTAAACATACTGATACCCGACCTGACTGGAACTCAAAATCTCACTTTTTATACCTCAAGTGATAAAGGCATCTAATCATGAAGAAAGCTAAAAGTCTTCGGCATAAATCCAAGTCAAGAAACTGATAAAATTAGTTGGGTGTTATAATGGAAGACTTCAGCATAAATTAGTAAGTTAGTACTGGAGATCCGTAGTCACGAGTAGCATGTCTCTAGCACCATGCACATGTTCTCTTGGTGGTGAAAAGGCATATTATTGAGATTACCTCACCATAAACCGAGTTGAACCAGGATCGCCTTGCCGTCCTGCTCTGCCACGGAGCTACAAAAGAGAGGATGTTTTATCTATGAGAATTATCTTCAAAATCCAACTCCAATACTACGAAGCACAAGCACACACAGACGTGATGAAATAAATATGATCAAGATCATATAGCTACACTTACAGTGAAAGAATAGAACAAAGACCATATTGACAGATTTTGGGTAACCTTTTCAAAAGTTGCAGCTAAAGTTATTGACTTTGGAGTAGTGTAATTTCACAAAAGAACATAATGCTCAACCATTTCTTCATGTAAGAGAAAAATAAAGGAGTCGTATGACTTATCTTCACATTAGATAGATGGTAGAAAGGAAAAGAGAAAAAATGATTATTGCGAAATATCTTCACAATAGATCGATGATAGAAAGGAAAAGAGAAAAAATGATTATTGCGCAAGTGTAAATGATGCAATAGTTAACAAGCCCCGCTGAATCACAGCGTTTTCCGGAAAAATTCTCTCAAATGCACAATACCCAAATAATGTTTTTGGTCATGCAATCTTTGTTCACCCAAAAACTGAATGCAAAAATAACTGACCTGGTTATCTATTCTCCGGGACTCGTGCAAGGATGTCCCAATCACATGAAGACCGCCAAGCTTTTTCACTTCAGACCCTTCTTCGAAACAGTGGATCTCGCAATCTTTGAGAACTGATAGGTAAGCAAGGGCAATGGTCGGGCCAAGAGGGTACATCTCTGACTGTTCATTGGCCAACTTCTCTAGCTCTTCTGAATCAACTGACTGACTCATTTCCACAGACTCTGATATCATTGATTTCGCCTCCTTATGTGTCCAGCTCTTACCTTCACCTTTGCATACATATTTAGCTGGAAATTCATATATCAAGTAACAGAATGTAACAAGATCTTACTTATGACTAACATAAAATAATATAACATTACATAACATGAGCCTAAAGTAAAAGATTGCGAGAGGAGGATCACAAACCCATTAGGGCTGTCTTAGCCAGCAAAGCTAATGATGAGGGTCCAACCTTTATCTTGGACAAGACCTACACCAAAAGATTAATTAGAAACAAAGTCTAGTAATTAGATGTCTATAAAACAACAGTATTACCTTTTGAGTTCCTCCCTCTCCATCAACTTCAATATTAGGAGCTTCTTTTGTGAGAAACGAAAGCAAGCTGTCCTCAATAATCTCTTTAGCAAGCATCTACACTTGTTATTACCAGAAAATGTGTTACGGTCCTTTCTACTCAACCTCAGAGATTCCAGGTAGAATATTAAATTGTAGAACGGGAGATGCATATGCATGAAGATGGTACATCTCCAAATTTCATTAATTGACAGACATAAAGCAAGGGCATTCATGAAAGAGCAGTCTACCTTTGGATTGCCTCCTAGGATTATGTCAGTGCCTCTGCCAGCCATATTTGTAGAAATAGTGATGGCATATTTTCGTCCTGCTTGGGCAACAATGTCAGCCTCTCTTGCAGCATACTATTTTTTTTCACCAACAAAAGAAAAGGATTAGAAAAACACCACTGCAAAAACATTTTTATATATAGCTATCAAATGAGCAAAATATAGATTGTGCCTTCAGATAAAATCTTGCGGTTAATTACCTTTGATCTTGCATTTAGAACATTATGGGGGATATTCCGTTCCTTTAGCAGATCAGACAAGTATTCAGAATTCTCAACACTGCAGCATGAGGATGAAGATGATAATCAGGTAAGCGATAGGACAAGGTAGAAAATTTCAAAATGGGCCATAATTACTTTAGCAATATGAACATATTAAGTATACAAGTTATAACTATCTTATTTAATTGGGTAGTCACATCCTATTGTCCAATAAAGTTTCTTGACAGTATACAAGTTATAACTATCTTATTTAATTGGGTAGTCACATCCTATTATCCAAAAAATTTTCTTGACCGGCCTTAGTGTTACATGCAACATTGCTTTTATTACCGCTTTACCTCTCAACATTTCCCTCCACTACCTAATCATGGGGAGTGAGCTGAAAGGCTGACAATGGGCAAGAACAGAAATAACATTGGGCATCTGCGGGCTGAATAGTTTATTAACAATGTTACATCGTGTAACAAGACATAAACTCCATTGACTGAATCTGCATGTACGCAAGCACAGAGTGACATATTGTGCGTGCATCTGGAGGTTAGAAAGCTTGCATAAACATCCCACATGCACGAGAATCCTACAATATGACAGCAGTCCAAGACTAATCCCATGAATCCTTTGTCCAGAAATGAGAAAAACCAAAGTTACCTTGTGGTCCCAACTAAAACAGGACGACCCTGTCTAAACATGTCTTCAACTTCTTGACGAACATATTCCCATTTCCCTCGAGCAGTCTAAAATATTGCAAAACTCAACATTAAGTCAAGTTGAATGTTAAGACTAGGTGAAAGGTAAAGTTTCAAATAAAAAGCCGTAAGTGTGTTGGATAGCCTACAGCAAATGCTTGGATAGGTAAATCCTTTCGAATGTTTGGCAGATTAGTGGGCACTTCAATAACTGGTATCTGAAACATTTTCAGAAATTCCTTTTCCTGAAATAACAATTTAGGATATCAAAAACGGATATATGTCTTTTAAGTAATAACAAAGAAAATTACCACTAAAAAGGATTTTAAATAAAATATTAGAATGTTTATAAACATCTGTACTTCAGTTTTGGCAGTCCCAGTCATCCCTGAAAGCTTCGGATAGAGCTTGAATAGTGATTGATAAGTGATTTGCGCCACAACAACTGAATCAGCCTAAGAACAAAATATATATATATTCAAACTCGGAACCGGATAAGAATATATTTCAAAGAATGGAAAAAGTGCAGGGGAGACTTAAAAAATAAGAATAAAACATACCTGAATTTTGAGACCTTCTTTAGCTTCTACAGCCTGATGAATCCCATCAGACCATCTTCTTTTCTCTTCAACTCTGCCTGTCAGCTGCAAATATTTCTCAAATCTTACTTATACTTCAATCAGAGACCTCTAATGTACTTTCACGTGAACATAGCATCAATAATCAGCCCAGATCTTTCTATCTATCCCTCTTGTCATCAATCTAAGAAACCCACGTGATAAGGTCCAAGCAAATTTACAGTTGGCTTAAAGTTTTGACGCCTCTAGCAAAGCTCAAGAAAGTGGAATAAAAACTTGGCCTTCTCTGTTGTGCAAATAATTCAGAATATACTAACTGAAGGATTTTTGGCAAAGGCAGTGCAGTTAAGATTGTCTAACAAAACTGAGTTTGACAGAGATATGTGACTTTGTACCATGAAGTATTAACAAGAGTCGCACTTCCAATTACGGAAAAAACTGGAAATACTAAATGAAAAAGGAGTCAGACAATTTAAGATACAAAATGCAAATTCTTGTTTTACCTCATTAATTATGAGAGCCTGCCCATTTTTAACAATGTATTGCACATCTCGCCGGTAGAACTCCTTAGCCTTCAATGCATTCATCACAAATCTACATATTTCAAACTCCATGACTAAATAAAAGCTCAAAACGAAAGCAATAAATATGCTCATTGACTAGGAAAAGATCATCTCAACCTCTCAAACCAACATCTGACAGTCTCAATTACACATACAAGCAAACAACACATAAATAACATACAAATAATGGAGAATAACAAAAATGAATGTAAAATCCTAGGATGTCAATGGTTTTCTTCTTATTTGCCAACTGTAACAACTATATCCCAAAACAAAACAACAGTCTATCTTCACCTAGCCCAAGGGTCACTTTCATCCCACAAGTCATGCGTTTCGAGCGCCATCTCAGCAAGCTCTATTCCTTCTTCAGTCAGCTCCACTGAATTATCTTTGAGTTCCACATTATAATGCTGTTTAAAGTAGAAGATTTATTCTCACCATTATAACATAGTCTAGACCTATGCCACTTGATGAATTTTATTATTAAAGAAAAAGAGCTAGAGAAAGCTAAAGAGCTGAGGAAAGGCAAGAGAATGGACTTACAAGACCCCGTACAAGAAGCTCAGCCACTTTAGCAGCGACTGGGTAGCGAGCAGCATCTTTACTAGCCTGAGATAGAGAGGAGAAACAATAGACTACTGAGAATTCTACTACTACCTTTCATAATAGTGATTAGTGATACTTCATAGAGTTGCAATTTACCTCACCACTTATTAACAAGGGATTTCTCCCATCATCAATGAGGACTGAATCAACTTCATCGACTATTGCAAAATGAAACGGCTTTGGCCTGTTCATTCACAATATGCATCTAATTCCCAAAAAAGCAATTAATACGGAATCTTTGAACTATAAACACATTAGAGATACCATCTCATTACAAGCTGTCCGTTGTTTCCAGCAAGATTGTCTCGTAGGTAATCGAAACCAAGTTCCTGAGAATATTTAGATTGATAACCTCAAAATATACCACCAGTGTAATGTAACCAACACGACAACACCTAAAACAAACATTAAGGTACTACAAGAAACTAAAAAGTGACATACTGAATTATTTGTGTATGTTATGTCGCAATTATAATTTGATCTCCTCTCTTCTGATGTCATCCCCCTCTATTTTGCAAGGAAAAAATCAAAATTTTAGTTTTAATGGCATATAAATAGTGATTAGAATAGTTCTACCTTGCATCAAAAGTTTTAGGGCTTTGCGTCAACCAGAGGCTAACTTGTCCCAGTAAAACACACCCCTAAATAAGTAGAAAAATACAAAATGTACCTGAATAAGACCCACAGAAAGACCCAATAAGCGATGAACACGACCCATCCATTCAGCATCTCTCTGAGCTAGATAATCATTCACAGTTACCACTGTAGATTGAGGACAGGAAAGGAGCCATGAAACATTAAAATCAGATCAGTCTCGAAAGAACTAACAATGAAAGAAGTAAAGAGCTTAATATGTCAATGGACTAACATACAAAACATACCATGAACACCTTCACCAGTCAAGGCATTAAGATACGCCGCCAATGTAGAGACCAAAGTTTTCCCCTCTCCAGTTTTCATCTCCGCAATGGAGCCGTCGTGAAGGACAGCCCCGCCGATAATCTGGAATTCAAATTCCCAGAAAATGTAATTGCATAACGAAGCAACAGCAAACGTGTGCGTGTAAGAGACAAAGATACCTGCACATCAAAATGCCGCATCCCGAGCTTCCTCTTTGCAGCTTCACGAACAACGGCAAATGCTTCTATAAACATTCAAAACCATTTAGAATTCCGCTTTCACAACATAAAATTTCTAAATCAAAAGAAAATGAGTAGACAGATTTGATCCAACCAGCTTGAATATCTGCCAACGTTTGCCCCTCTCGCAGCCTTTGCCTGAACTCCGCAGTTTTAGCCCTAAGCTAAAGACAAAAAAGAAAACCCTTTACCCAAAATTATCAAAATATATACATATATTTATACAGATATGTGTATGAAAAAGTTTGCAAACAAGACCTGCTCATCGGAGAGTATCTGTATTTGCGGCTCCAGAGCATTGACAGACTTCACGAGCCGATAGTAATCGCGAACAACCCAATAGTTTAGGCTGGTGAAATCACTCCAAGTCTTTGTGAGACTACCCAGATTTTCCTGAATCAAATTCAAACAACGCGAAATGATATAAGAATATCACACAAGCATTTCGTCGAACACTTGGCGAGGAAAGGAAGAATTACCTTGAGCGACGCGACAGCGACGATGGGAGTGGATGATACGGATGTCGAAGTGGACCCCAGACTAAAACGACGACGTCGGCTTCGAATCGACTGAGGAAAAGACGGCGGAAGAAAGGAGAATTTGGAATCGGAAAGAGAAGGCCGTTGAGCGATCACCTTTGGGGAAAACGACGATGAGTCTTGGAGCACAGGCATTTTTGTGGGTATGGAGAGTGATTTTCTTACCTACAAATTTTGTTTGGTTTGTGGGTCTTGTCTTAGATACTACTGTACTCACCCTATATAAAGGGTTTTGCGCTGTGCTTCTTCCCGCACCATACAAATAGCCGTTGCAAGTATCTTATGTTACTTCAACGCCAAGTTAAAAGGAAGTAACCAGAGAAAGGAGACACATTTAAAGACATGTTTAATTCGCTGATTTGAGTTTTTAATTTGAGTTGAAATGTAATTTTATATGAGTTTTTTATTATAGTAAAAAATTAAATGTGACTATTTTTAAGAGCTTTTTACTATAATAAAACTTAAATTTTAAACTTTAATCGGTTAAATGAACAAGATTTAAATTTATTTAAAAAATTTACACTTACATGTTTATTGGATTGGATTACTTTTAAAAAATAAAAAATAAAAAGAAAAAGAAATTAGTGATGTCTTCACCTTCAGGTAGCTTGACAATCTATTAAGAACACAACTGAAACGAAAAGGAATATGTCCCATTAATTAAATCAATTAATAAGAAAAATGTGTATTACTAGTTTTAAGGTTCAAAGTGGAAGCCCTTATTAAATTCATAGTTTCATACAACGGAACCAAAAACTAATTTCGAATGGGGCACTAAAAAACAAACTTTTATTAATCGAAAATTCTACCGTAAGGCAACTTAGGCAGTTGCCTAAGGTCTCATTTGAGCCAAGGCCTCGTAATTCAAGTTTCTAAATTGACTTAAGTACATGTATATGCAAATAGTGCTGGAACTTTAGATG
Organism: Morus notabilis; assembly: GCF_000414095.1. Taxonomy (NCBI): domain Eukaryota; kingdom Viridiplantae; phylum Streptophyta; class Magnoliopsida; order Rosales; family Moraceae; genus Morus; species Morus notabilis. The sequence continues at coordinate 367,552 of NW_010360711.1, read as the reverse complement.
GGTCGCCCGAAAATATCGAGTTTTTACCCGAGTCCGAACTCGACCAGCCCGAAAAATTCAGGCCGCCCGCCCGAGTCTGAAAATTACCTTGAACGGGCCGCGGGCTTGTATTAGGCCGTCTGAGCCGGCCGGGCAGCCCGAGCCTGCCTCAGTAGCCCGAATTTTTGAAATTTTTTTTTAATATTAAGTTATTTTGTGTTAAAATTTTGATATATATATATATATATTATAATTTGAAATTTGAAATGAACACACGAACTATATAAAAAAATTATTTCTTTATTAATTTTTTAATTTGTAATTCATGATTGCCTCGTTAAAAATCTTACCAAGAAAAACTCAATTAGGATAAAAACTTGGCAAGGAAAAAAGAATGCAATCATTTTGTGATGAATTACAAATTTTACAAACTTACAAAGTTATACAATTACAAATACAATGTCAAAAGTAAATACATATTTACAAATTACAAATTTACAATTTAATTTGAAGCTGAAGGATCGTCTTCAAAATTAAATGTTAATCGATTAAATTCTCAATCCATTCTTGGCTTGCCGGTGAAATTGTATCATGTAGACGTTGATCGGCCCGATCCCAATCCTTAATGCAGACTAAGGCTTCAACAATGTTCCTTTACAATGCATTCCGGCGTTCCTCAAGTATTCTTCCTGTAGTACTAAAGGCTTGTTCAGATGAAATAGTGGACACTGGGATTGAAATTTATCCATTGCCAATCGAGTTAGGATTGGCCAAGTTAATGCCTGTGCCCTCCACCATTGAACTAAGTCAAATGATTCTCTAGTACTGTCGACTACTAAACATTTACTGAGGTACACCATAAGCTCGTTGAAGCTGCCGCCACCACTGCCACTTGTTGATGAAGATCCACTTCCACTCCCAGCTTCTGTTTGAGTTGTCTTCTTCTTCTTCTTTAACCCGAAAACATTTAAGAATGAATGCGGGTTTTCATATTGTTGTTGCGGTTCCTATACTCTAGAGTTTGTGCTTCTAAACCTAATCTCATATTTACTATAGATCTCATATATTTTCGCATTTATTATTGAAAATTAGTCCATACAAGTGATGCCTAAAAATTCACCTAAGTTTTATAAACCACTTTCTAATCCGTCTAATTTTAATCTAGGATCAAAAATTGTACCTAAACCATATAACAAAGGCAACTTAGACCAATATTTTTTAAATTTCTTTTCCATAGAATGAATAGGAACTCCTAAGATTGGGTCCTCCCTATATTCGCTAAATA